>NC_056749.1:418771830-418809330 GCF_019279795.1 Protopterus annectens
CTATTGTAAGTACCAGGAATACATTCATCCCATGCGGGACAACCCAAACATTGGGTATTCAACTTTCGTCTACACCCAGGGTTACATAGGTACCCCTGGCTATGTGCGTGGTCTCCAGCATGTGCCACACCTATACAGGATGGGTCCTGGGGGGGGAGTAATGTGTGGTGGTGTGCCACACCTAGGATACTTGGTTCGGGACATCATACGGGATGGGTCCGGGGGGGTAATGTGTGGTGGTGTGATAGCTACAGGTCAGTAACTAGGGTAGGGGTGGTGTCTGAGTGTGTACTGTGGGTGGGAGGAAGCAGAACTGTGGGTTCTGCATGTATGGGTTGGGGATGGCCTGGGTTGGATGGGCCTGTACTGCTCAGCCTGCCTAGTGGGTAGGGGAGAGGGGTATGTGATGTCGACATGTGATGCATAACAGAGGGCTGATTTAATTCCCTAGTTCAATGACAGACATACAATACTATGAGCTTGGTAGTGTATTGCAGGGTGGACGTGTTTGGCTGGGTGGGGGGGTATGCAAATTTGTACGGGACATATATTATTTGGAGTCTCTCATGCCCACTGATGGTGCATGTGGACATATATGTTTCTGTTCATCTACCATTGGTATCTACAGATGTCTGGCCATATATACCTCTGTGGGTATATATATTTGCTTACATATGTCTAACTATGTCAGAATATACCTACAGAGACATATATCTGAGTACATATGTCACTTGATGTGCATATGTGGACATATAGTTTTTGACATATATATATATATATATATATATATATATATATATATATATATATATATATGTAGTTGTCAGCATTTGCGTGTATATCTGTTCATATATTTGTATTTATATTTGTATATCTCTGGATATTTATATATATGTATGTATATATATATATATATATATATATATATATATATATGTGTGATTACATCTATAGATATGGTGTATCAATTTAGTTAGTGATATATTTGTAGATACACACCCATCTAGCTGTAGGTATACATTCTCTGTACTGTTGCATGACTGAGCTGGGGTTATGTTTTTGACAACATACAATTTCTACATATCTGGCATGGTTTAGTGGTAAATCGTTTCATGTATGGTGTGCATGGTCCTGGGATCTGACCTTGCGGAGGCTGTTTTCTTGCTGGGAAGAACACTGGCCGTTGGATATGGTGTGCTTAAGGCACTTTCAAGCGGTTGTTAGTGGGTTTGCACAGAGGTAAGCACTACTGACGTCTGGTCACAGTGTCTTATATGTAGTTAGCTTCTCATTTGCTTAATCTGTGTCAGCAGTGCTTCACCCCACCCACACATACTTGCACATGCTCACTAGTGCTTACATATGCTTACTACTGCTTATCTGTGCTTACACCTGCTTACTGCTGACTTATTCATTATGGTACTGACTCTTCACATGTGCATTTAATGCAGTACTCCAGTTCACATTTAAATGTTATTTAGTAGGTTATACAGCAATAAAATGTAAATATATGTTCATATACAGATTTCACATGGAAAAGGGTATGTGCTGCAGTGGGACTCGAACTGGGAATGCCTGCTCGTTAGGTGGATGCTCTGACACTACACTATTGCTGTGCCGTTTCATTTGCATATATCTTCCTTGTTATCCTCTTCAGCCTTTTAAGCTGCTTTAACCGTAGCTAAGCGATGGGTACACCCGTGCACCTATGGTTAGCTGTACTCGAAGTTTTAGAGATAAATACAGGGGTTACTTCTTTTTATTTTTATGTCCTGTTGCTGTTGTACACATGGGGGACTGTTGGTGGGGATATACGGACACCTATGAATGGTCTTGCTCATTTATTTACTGTTTCTGCTGTTCTACTTTGCAGGAGCATGTTTATTCTGGAATCTCTGCTCTCAGACATGCCCCCTACACTTGTCCATGCTCCATGTAGGATTAGGAGGTCAGGCAGCGCACCTTCATTAATATGCATGGTGCACTGCTGTCCTCCTCCTGAACAGCTGCTTCCGTGCAGGACTAGCCTAGCCCTGCATGGAAGATTAGTGAATCTGGGGGATAGTCTCCAATGCTGTTCTTAAAACAACACATCAGTGCATTCTTGTTGAAGCTTTGTTTGATGATTTAACTAAGGATTTTAACATTGTGGATCATGGCCACATGTTAGGTACTCTAGCAAGTTTAATCTTTGAAGTCAAACATAATAGCCTGCAGTCAAGAAATGAAATTCCATTTAATCAAAATAATGTGTCATTAATGAGATAAAAACAATTTTGCTATGAATTTCAATAAAGTTGACTTTAGAAAAACATTTAAAATTAATCATTAAGACCTGAATTAAGTAAAGCATGTACATTAATAATCCACAAACATTTTTTCCATCAAGTAGTTGATGTAGAAACCAAACAGAAGTATTTTGATTAAAGCCTTTATCTTTACCAGCAAATCTCAAAACAACTCCTGGATGGACTAACACATGTTTATAAACTATGTTTGGTATTGTTTTACATTTGAGGTCACTTAGATGCTCACATATTTGAAATATAAAAGATTATGATGTTTGACATTAAAAGAACCCCATGAGCATTGTGCTATATCTTATATCGCCATTCATTACCAGAAACTATGGAACATGCCCATGTTCCCTAGTCCACATCTCCAGAATTTGCTTTCTTCAGTCTTTTATCCTTTGCTAGTCTCATCAGTGTGTAAAACCATCACAGTTTAATTCCCATTTGTAGAACGTAAACTGTTCTTACCCTCTTCAAGTCCCCAAGTAATTCCACCAGTACTTTACATTCATTTTTCTTCCAGGCCAAGTTAAGAATGAGCTACATTAATGTGTCCTCGTGTTTTATTCCTCCCCGCTCTAATCTACTATCATTTCTATTTTAGTGAAACAAATAGCTCTACTTCCTTTTTTCAGTCTAATCTTTTTTTTTCATTCAGGCCATTCCTGCATTTTCCCATCAGTATTATTATACTGCCAACAGTGTACCTTCTCAACACTAAACCCCTTTTCGTTTAATTTCCTACCTTTCATATTCACTTCATCACTTTCTTTAAACTTCCTCCCTTGATGTAGTCTCCGTATACCTACATTTCCCCATATCCCTCATATATCTTTCTTTCATCTCACTTTGATGATTTCTTCTTTCATCCTCCCAATTTTTTCAAACCTTTTCTAGTCTATTTTCCATGTCTTCAGATGAAGGAAAAACACACACACAGTCCTTTCCTGGTGAATCATAAAATTATTGAAAAAGTGAAACTAATATAATAAAGTTCAGGAAATAAGAGGTACTAAATTTTAATAAAACAACAATAAAACACTGTTCAGTCTTAACCTCAATACAGCCTTTGCACCATGTGAATGGACAACAGCTACAGTCATTCCTCTGCCTAAGAGAGGACCCTCCACAGTTCCAGACATTTACAAACCCATAAGGCTGACCAGTATCATATGCAAAGCCATGGAAATGCTTATCATAGAATTAACCAGTCAGGTCTTAGGGAACCTCCAAACAGGGGACCCATCTAAGTTTGTATTTGTCAAGGTCATGTAATGTTTACTCAACATGGGGAGTTTTTTGAAAAAGTGACCAAAGCAATGGATGAAGGCAAAACAATACACAGTGCATACCTCAACCTAACCAAAGCTTTCAACACAATTCCCCAGTCAAGCACAGTAGAAAAGCTAAATAGACAGGAAATAACCCCATATGTCACCCAGTGGATTGCCAACTGGCTCACAGATAGGATGCATATAATCAAAATAGGGGAAGATACCACCGCAAAGAGAACATTTAGCAGTGGAGTGTCCCCCCCCCCCCCCCCACAGGGTTCTGTGCTGAGACCTCTTCTGTTTAGCATCTACTTTTCTAAAGTAAAAGCCAATACCAAAGACTTATGGCTGACAAAGTTTACAAATGACGCCAAGCTAGGAGCAGTCATTAAATCCCAAAATGACTTAACTATCCTGCAGAAAGCTTTGTCTTAAATAAATAACTGATGCTAAAACCATGGACTGAAACTGAATGCCAAAAAAATGCATTATTTTATCCTTTGGAAAGTCATCTAATCCAGAAAACTACCACATTGACAATATCCCACCTAAGAGTCAACCTAGTTGTTCTGGATTTGGGAAACTATGTTCATAGGTTCATAGGTAGGTACTAGGCTATTGGCCCTAGGGCCCATACAAGCCTAGCCAAAAAATGTACCCTGGCTTTCGCCACCCAAGAAAATTATTTTCTTGTGCCCTGTCGAGCAGAGCCACAGAAGTGATCCCGGGGTGAATTTCCCATTTCCCATCCAATCATCAATATTTTTCTTGAAGAGTGCTAATGATTAGCTCTGTTTGACATAGATAGGTAGTCTGTTCCAGAGTATGGGAAGTCTCTGAGACAGGAATCTATCCCTCCAGCATGTTCTGTTTATTGTGGTGACAAGGTTAAGGTCCCTAGAGCATGTAGCTCGGAGGGATTGGGATTTCTTTAAGTGGAGCATGTCCAACAGCTCTGGGGTTGACATAGCTTTGTATGTTAGGCAGAGATCGCCCCTGAGTAGACGATATCCGATGGAGTAAAGCTGGAGTTTTTTGAGACGGTCTGCATATGGCATCTGTTTGAGGCCAGTAATCCTCTTTGTGAGGTATTTCTGTGGTCTTTCCAGTTGTTGTACATGTCTTGTGAGGTACATACCAAAAGGGGCATTGTACTCTATAATGGGTCTAATGAGTGATGAGTAGAGGGGAACAATGACCTCTTTTTTTCTGGATGAGAATCCTTTTGTGATGAGATGAGCAACGTAGAAGGATTTCCTGACCACTATGGCGATGTGATTATCAAAGGAGAGACTACTGTCCACCTGTGTCCCAAGGTCTCTTATCACATTTTCGGCATTAAGTAGACTACCAGCTATGTGGTAGTTCATGGGTACAGAGTTTTTACCAAAGGGGATGACAATACACGTTTTGGCATTGAGCTTCAGGCCATGGCTTTGACACCAGGTATCTGTCTCAGTGAGGCCCTTTTGTAGTTTGTCCACATCATTAGGAGTTTCGATTATGGCTCCTAGTTTGCAGTCATCTGCAAACTTTGTTAATAAAGACCTTCTGTGTTGGTCTGCACTTCAGAGAAGTAGATACCAAACAGGAGAGGACCCAGGACTGAACCCTGTGGTACTCCACTTGACACTGGTCTGATGTTGGATTTGGAATCCACTACTTTCACAGTGTGGGTTCTGTCTGTGAGCCAGTTGGCAACCCATCTTGTGACATAGGGATTTATACCTAGTTTAGTGAGCTTATCTATAATTCCAGAGTGGGGGATGGTGTTGAAAGCCTTGGCGAGATCTAGATAAGATGTGTGAACCATTTTACCCTCATCTATGGCTTTGGTGACTGCTTCAAAGAAGTCAATCAGGTTTAGGAGACATGATCTGCCTTTTACAAATCCAAACTGAGTAGGGTCCAGAGTTTAGAGATTACCAATGTCTTTGTTTATGAGTTCCACGATGATACGTTACATGGCCTTGCAGACCAGGCTCATCAGGCTAATGGGGCAGTAGTTCCCGGGGTCTGTCGTGGCTCCCCCTTTGTGGAGTGGGATAACTGTCGCAGTGCGCCATTCAGTGGGTACAAAGCCTGAGGTGAGGCTATGATTGAACATGGTACTTAGGTAGGGTGCCACTTCATTCTGTAGTTCATGTAGAACGCAGCCTGGGATATTGTCAGATCCCATGGATGCTGTGTTCTTGGCTTTGGAGAGTGTGTTTTTTACCTGTGCAGCCGTGATTATAGGAACTTTGCATTTTTCCGGTATAGAGATGGGCCCCCTAGGGGGTGAGAGGGGGGTTAAAGTAGCACTGAACCTATCTGCTAGGATGTTGGCAATATCAGTTGGTTCTGTATATTTAGTGCCATTATGCTGTAACTCAGAGCAGATCTGAGTGTTCCCATTTAGATTCTTGACATAGCTATAGAATGCTTTGTGGCTGTCTTTAGAGTCAGTGGCAATTTTGTTTTCGTAACTAGCCTTGGAGGATTTTATGAGGGATCTCAGCTTCTTACTGAGGTTGACCAGGGAGTTCCTCCAGTAATGGGATTTTACTCTTTTTTGCAACAGTTTCTTTCTTCTGTTGTAGAGTTTGTTTATGGCAGAGGACCACCAGATTGGCTTCCTTTTTTTTGGAGGATAACATCTTGGTTCTATTAGGGATAGAATGATCCATGCACTCGTGTAAGGGCTTATAAAGTGCATTTGCTTATAAAGTGCATTTGTGGACAATGACCTAACTTTTCACCAACATGTGTCTGTTGCTGTAAGAAAGTCCTTCTATATTGCACAGCTTATAAACAAAGACTGGTCTAGATCTAGGGATGTCATTGTCCCCTTTTACTCACCTCTCATTAGGGCAATCACTGAACATCATGCCTTCTTTGGCATGTCTCTATCTAGACACATGTAACAACTGGAATGGCCAGAGAGATACTTTACTAAAAGGATACAAAACCTAAACAAAATGTCCTACATAGACCAACTCAAAGCCCTGTCACTACAATCGGTATCTGACAGAGTGCTAAGAGGTGACTTATGCTTGGCATACAACGTATCTTCCAACCCATTACTGATGGATTTATTGCATATCAGCAATTCAAATGGCATCAAGCATACTCAGTGTAGGGATCTAAACATCTTCTGCAACATCAACAGAATGGTTTGGAGGGACAGGTATATCATGCAGCAGAGGATACCACTACTATGGAACAGGCTGCCCATCCACATAAAACAAATTTCATCCTTATTCATATTGAAGCACAACTTAGATGAATGAATGAGAAACAGAACATTTACCCTAGGACTGCTCCCTGTTCTAATAATGGACAGAGGCAGCTGCTAAATGCTTTATCCAATGCACGGATCCCCTCAAATTATCCATGGCATGATCCCAGTTATTCTCGTTAGGGGCAATATATAATTATTAACCATGGGATGGGTAAGACCAATCTCTAACCAAATGAGATAGGTTATTTCAATTGCAAAGAGTGAAAATGGCTAGGCTTAAAATGCTGTGCAAGAGCAGCTAGCCTAGTACTAACATATGAATCTATGATCCCATAAGCTGTGTGACAGGACATCTTCAGAACAAGTAAAATATGTTTAAGAAACACTGAACTTTTAAAGACATTTACTGTCACATGATACATCATATGATCAAATAATACAAAACTGAGTATAAAAGATAAAATTATTAAAAAAAATAAATAATAAAAGAATCAAGAAACATCGAACATATTAAACTGGAAGTGAAATACCAAATATGTTTATCTTTTCCTAAAACAAACCATGTTATAAAACCATTAAACTTTTAAAGGCACACATATTCACACAATATATTACAAGATCCATCACATGATAAAAGACAAAATATCTCCAGCTGAAAATATAAAATTAGTCAAGAAACATCATTTATGCATATTAATCAAAATATAAAGTATAACATGATTTATGTTTTCCTTAAGATACAGGCTTTTAAAATGATTTATATTAATCGACTCATCTAATCTCTGATATTTATCAGTTTGAGGCAAAATCTGCCATCTAGTCACTCTCATTCTTTACCCATTTGTAAAACTGCCGTCTCTACAATGCATAGCTTCACAGTTAAACACAAACAAATAAACCTCCTACAAGTTACACAAGTTTCACTGTGTTTGAAAAGAACATTATTAGGAATTTTCATACATATAGATGTTCATAAGTACACAGTAATAACATCCTAGTGGTCATTCTCACACATAAACTGTCATAACCACAACATAAAGCAACATAAGCTTCCCCTTGAGAATTAGAATCATAGTGACTACCAACAAATCTGGGCATGTTACAGATCAATACACAAGCCCTCAGCTACATACAACTGCAGAACTTACAAACTACACAACTCTCTTATGTACATTTTTCTTTGTTAGACAATTGGTGTGATACTAAGATTTTTGTATTTTCTAAACTGTTCTTAAGGTCAGATATCCTGCAATAAAAAAATGGGCATCAGGGCGGTAACCACATTTTGATTCCCAAACAAACTTTCCAGTTATTAATGAGAATATCTTTAGATGCATAACTATCAAGACTCATGTCTAACAAAAACATAAACTAAAATGTGTAACTAAAACATACACATTTTACAGCAATCAGCAACCGATCAACAACCACTAACTGTTATTAGAAAGTTTAGCAAAATGTAACAGTATTTGAGTTGCTTTACCTCATTAATCCCCCACCCACCTACCCAACACCCAATATCTTAATTTCTTTTCTTTGTTGCTTTGTTACAGTTCTAATGTACTCTAACATTTTCAATGATAGACTGTTTCTCCATTCATATTCCATTGCCCTCCCTTAACCTACTATCCTACTTCTCACCCTACTGGATATTTTCAGGCTGTTTATACCCTCACATGCTAATCATATATATCAGGTTATCTATATATCCTCAGTAAATGACAATCACTTTTCCTGAATAAAATAACCAGTTTATAACATTACACACTGACATTTCTTTTCTCTCACAAACTATAGACGTATTAGTAATACACCAATCTAACTTTGAGGATTTGTTAAATTATCCTTTAAAATGTCCCATACCTTCTGATATTCAGAGCCAAATCTGTTATTCTGCATGCTTCTTGAATATATATTTTGTAGTTTGTTTCTGGTTTTCTGAGCTTCTATTTAAGTCTTCGCAGTATAACCTCCTTTCCATTCCAGTCATTTACTTACTTCCTTTATAAACATTGATAGTCACACTGCATCCGCCTATCATTGCTGGGTGTCTGTGGGAACAGACCCCCCTCTTTCCTGTTACTATTTTCACTATTTTTACTTCTGTAAGGGCTAGGTCTCCTAAGCCTCTTTAACTGATCTGTAGTTTTGAATTTCTTTCACCTCTTTCACGTATCAGAAAAAGTCTGTCTTGTCTTCTTAACTCTGACCACTAGTCAGACTAGTCTTGATCACTTCACTAGTTAGACTAGTATGTGATAGTATTCATGCTATTCATTTGAGTGAGAATTGCCATATCACCTTCTGACTCTCATTTTTAACTCTGAGAATTACTTTACCAATTACCACATCCCTTGTCCACATTGCTGACTTTCCATTTGTTTGGGCGTAGGTCCCTCATACGTCTTCCCATTCCTTTCTAGAACATGTAGCCTCTTCTCCTGAATCTTTTCAATTTCTTATTCTTATTATTCTTGATAGCCTGATTGGTCTGTGTAGTGTCACATTTCCAGCATCCCCTGCATCTGCTGGGGTTTTGTGGAATTATATATTCTTCCTGGGCACTCATGGTATCTTCTCTTTTATTGGCAGGAAAATCTCCTGATGACTCTGTCCAGCAGTTACACCTAAACCAATTTTGCTTGCATTCCATTTCTATGTGTTTCTGTGTGTTTCATTGTGCAGGTTCACTGCAGTCAGTGACATCACCCTATCCCATTACTATTAATATATGCAGCGTTTAAAAAGATATCACTGTTATTCATTTCTGTCCCATTTTCAATATATGTTACATAGATGAAACATTTCAATTCGTCCCAGCTAACACACACAAAATATCATGTCATTACTTATTTCTGTTTTTCTAAAAGTAATGTTTGATGATAAATACTTAACTTATTTTAAAATGATAATATGTCAGCAACTTTTACAGCCCAGTCAATTAATAACTTTTTTGTGGACATATTTTGACAAGCAATGAGCAGAATCGTACAACCAGTCATGGATAGGCTGTCACTTTCTTATAAGATGCTTCTCCATTTGTTATCTTACGTAACTCATACACATAAGAACAGGCTGTGACAGCATCATCTTATCCCATCAGCTTACCTTTGAGTCACAGTGCAAGACTAAAATACCCAATAAAAACCCATGTAGAAACATATATAATATATATATATATATATATATATATATATATATATATATATATATATATGTTTAACAAAAATGTACTGCTCTAAGAGCTGAACAGAAGGCAGGTTTTGTGAGACATACATGATATCCTCTGTGTTACTATGCTATTATGTTTATTTTAGGTGCATCAGCTTTTCAGCTGAAATTGTTAATTAGGATTTGTAGAAATTGAGCGCAACCTTAGTATTTGCAAAACAGAGGCTGATGTTTCAAATGCTCTTTAAAATCTTCTATTTTATTACTCAGTACTAGTCTATGTTCTGAGCTGTATATTTCTTCCTCAATTTTATATCAGGGTATGTTTCCTTATTATGAATGAAACATGGAATTTCACATTATTAACAACAATAAAACAGCTTATGAATATGTAAATAAAATACAACTGTCCATAGCTTTGTTAATGAGATATAGGATTTTTTTCCGATAACATTCAATAGAGACTGTTTGGATGGGTTGTTGATGTGAGGCAGAGTCAGGGTACAGTGACATGCCTGCACCACCAGCCCCCAGGTTTGGTCCTGGTGAGGTGTGATTCTTACTCAAAATCATTGTGCTGCCCATTCATATGCTGCTTATTCATACAGGTGATTTGTACCTTTGGATGTATGGATTGGTGTATCAGGGCTATGATGAATCTTTGATATTGAAGTTGTGAGTTGGGTGGGCTGCACATCTGCCTGCACACCAGGAAGTTAGGGCTATTCTGCTTGATCATCCATTAACTGGATAAAGACATTTATTGCTGCCCCACTGGCTAATGGGGGTAGCTATAGAGCCCAATCATAAAATGGAAAGGAGTGAAAAACAACAATTAAACATCATCATTCCCTTACCATAACGTAGGGATGCCACCTGCCCTTATTTTTATTTTTGTGCCTCAGATAATCAGATTTTTCAGTAGCTAGTTATATAAATAGGTTCATACTCTGTACTTTGAAAATGGGTTTACACTTTGCAGTTTATTCGGTTATACATTTTGCTGTTGCTACATCACAGGGCTTAAACTTTTTCTGTGGTTAGTTACATTCATTGCTGCTATATATACACACATCTGAAAGATCACACCATACTTTCAAAATGAAAAAAAAAAATATATATCTATCTATATATATATATATATATATATATATATATATATATATATATATATACTACTTCATATGCATTCCTGGTGTTAGAATGACATAGTAGTGGACCTAAGAAACTTGGCAAGTAAATCACTTGGGTTTTTTTAATTGTTAGAATGCATTTTTCTAGCTTATAACTGTCATAGTTATTATGTACTTTTGCTAAGTAATTAATTGAGCTGGCTAAAGTGTATATTTGCTTACTATCACTTGATTTGTACCGTTGCATGCTAAGCATGCCAGTCCATTATTGTTTTTCTGACTAGGACCAGTTTTACTTGGCTTAACTGATAACTATATGTTTTCTTCACTACATTGTCTTCTTTCTCCCTTGTCTACCCAGCTTAGCAAACTGCCTGTCCTGCATTAGAGTTAAGAACCTGCCCTACCTGATGACCTGGATTCTTTAATTTAAAAATAGCACCTGCTGTCTCCTCCTATTCAAGGAACAGAGGCCAGCTTCTCCCTGAACTCATCCCCTCAAGGAAGCAAGAAAGTATGTTATCTGCTATATGCAAATGTTACTTTGTCTAAATAATAAATGTATATATTACTCTTCCCTGCCAGGATCGCCAGCAGCCTTACACCTCCTTTCTTTACCTCCTCCCCTTCCCTTCTCGTAGCCTTTACTTGGCTTCACTATTTCTCTCCTGTACTACCAGATCTACTCTTTACCCTCCAGGAACTACTGTAGTAGTATAGTTTTTGCCCACTAGATGGCACCCCTTTCCCTCTATATCTTTCCTACTGACTCACATAAGACATTCTTAGGAAATTGTTTTTACATTACTTATTTCACTGTAGACCCACTTTAACCTTCCATATTCACTATAATTCACTTAACTACCCTACCTACCCTGACTATTATTAAACCTATCACCTCTTTTAACTACCTCTACCTAAACTTACCTCTAATAGTCAGCATTCCACTGATTGTTTTTACAGGCTTTCCTCCTTCGCTTGGCTCTTCCCACTCCATTCTCTCTGCGGGCTCACACTGCTCCCCTACCCTACCACCAAATCCCACCCCCAGTACATCTATCCTTATACCTCTCTAACCACTCCCACTTCCACCATCATCAAATCCCATCCGATAACACATTAAGTTTTTTCCATCTTATACATCACTCCTCCTACTACATTACATAACCTCACCTTCCTACTCCTCTCCCAACTTTGTCAGCATTATGCCTACTTCACCCATATCACCTTACCTAAGATCCCTACTTCTGTTCTCAATTCTTCCTTTTCTTCTCCTTCCCTACATCTTAACTGCCTATGAACATCTTCATTACTCTAACTTCCACCAGCCCACTAAATAAACATCCCTTCCTGCTCTACCATCCACCTTGAAATACAAACATAACATCTACTACCAACTATTTCCTCCCACAGTATCACAGAGTCACCCATATTACCTATCAACACTACCATGTTAAAAGAGCACATATACTAAATCTTTCTTTCATTCACACATATAGACTACACCTTCACCTCCTACTAGATGGTGACATTCACCCCAACTCCGGCCCCATCAATAACAGCCCCACCTTCCCAACCAAACCCTCTCCCTCTCATACCCCTACAAGGCCTCCTAACTCCCTCTTCTTAGCCCATTTAAACATACATAGTATTAATAATAAAGTAACTCACCTTCATGCCCTACTGGATGTACATAACTTTGACATTCTATGTTTAACTGAGACATGGTTAAAACCATCTACCCCAGACTATGAAATCACCCATCCAGTATATAGCATTTTAAGAGGGGATCGCCTTCACAAGAAGGGAGGAGGCGTAGCCTTAATATACAAAGCAGGGCTCCAGCTTACACTACTTGATACATACCCTTCATCTGGTACCAATTCTGAAACTCTTTTTGCTAAGCTACAACTAAACACTTGTAAGTCCATCTACAGTTTATGCTCATATCTAATAACAGCAACTCCCTTGAAAATATCCTAAGCTGGCTGTCCACTAACTTTCCTCAAGAAACTATTGTGCTAGGCAACTTTAATATCGACTGGAATACCTGCAGTTCTGATAACCCTACTAACCACATAAACCTACATGGCTTCTCTCAAACTATCACCTTACCTACTAGAATCCATAAACTCACCAACAAAGAATCCACCCTAGATTGGATCCTTATAAATACTCAGTCCCCAACCTACATGGCAGGCATCCTGCCTGACATTAGTGATAAATCACTAACCTGTTTAATTCGACAAAAGACCTATACACCAAGCCCTATAACCGTCAGAACTACTCGCTCCAATAAACATTTTAACCCTGAACACTTCCAAAATGAACTGAGAGTTTGCAACTGGTCACCCTTAAAACACTGCCAACTAGAGGAAGCAGTGGCATACTTCAATTCTAAGTTCCTTGAAATCCTAGACTACCATGCCCCTTCTTGTACCCTTAGGAATAGCACCAAAGCTGCACCTTGGCTCACAAAGGCAACTAAACAAAACATTTTGCTAAGAAACAAACTTTGGGCCAAATGGCGCTCTTCCAAAGACCTATCTGAGTGCTTAAAATTTAAACATCTTAGAAACTCTACTAAAACTTCTATACTATTGGACAAAAAAAAACTTCTTCTTTCAACTTCAACAAGCCAACCAACAAAATCCTCAGAAATTTTGGTCAGGAATCAATAGACTCCTTCATCCAGGCTGCTCTAAGACACCTACCCCATCCGGAATTACCCAAGACACTCCCAAACATATTGCTGACTCCTTTAATAACTTCTTTACTGAAGCTATCTAATCACTTGCTAACTCACTACCTCCCGTATCCTCTTAACCACTAAACCTCTCATCATCCTATACCTATCCACCCACTTTCCAACTCCAACCCATCTCTACATCCCTCATCTGTACCCTCCTTCAGAAACTCAAACCTTATACCCATAAAGCTCACCTCTTACCTGCTAAGTATCTTCAAACAACAGCCGAAGTTATTGCTTATCCTATCTCTATCCTAATAGACAGAACCATTAAAGAAGGTACCATCCCATCTATCTGGAAAGTCTCACACATTATCCCCCTACACAAGGGTGGCAACTCAACAGAACTTTCCAACTTTCGTCCTATTGCCCTACTCTCGTCCATAGCTAAAATCATGGAAAAATGCATCCACCGTCAATTACTAGACCACCTTCTCCTAAATGGCCTATTAGCCTGCACTCAGCATGGCTTTCAACCTTTACATAGCACCACTACTGCCCTCCTGTCATTTTCTGACCACATTATCAAAAACCGTAACAACTACACCCTGTCTTCTGCTATCTTTATTGATCTTTCAAAAACATTTGACATGGTTAACCATCAACTACTCTTGAATCTTCTCAAGCCCCTCTCACTGGATACTCAAGCACTACAGTGGTTCAAGTCCTACTTAGATGATAGGCAACAAGCAGTGCTTTGGGAAAACATTCTATCTGCCCCTCTTCCTGTCACCCTTGGTGTACCCCTAGGATCTATTTTAGGCCCTCTTCTATTCTCCATCTTTATAAATGATCTATCTATTAGTATCCCTCAAGCTGTAACTATACAATACGCTGATGACTCCACATTAATATCCTCAGCTACAGGGCCTTCTGAACTGCAGTTCCTTACCCAAAATGTCTTTGAGCTTGTAGAAGAATGGTTTTTACAACGCTGTCTCCTCCTCAACCCAAAAAAGACTAAACTAATAATATTTACTCCTACACAAAAATCTACCCCATTTCACTTCTCTATCATATCCAAAATGGCACAGTCATATCTCCTGACACTTCTACCAAACTCTTAGGAGTTACTATTGACCACAGCCTTAACTATGATACTCATATCAACTCCACAATAAAATCAGTTAACCGTAAACTAGGCTCCCTCTACAAAATTAAACCCTGCCTTACTTCCACAGCCAGAACTACTATTGCCCACACCCACCTTATCTCTACTCTCTTTTATGCGTCTCCTATATACACTAATCTATCTAAAACTAACCTCAACAAGCTTGCAATCTCCTGCAATAGTATAGTCAGATTTGCTACCGGCTCCCCCTTTAGAAACCACCACTGCTAAAATCTGAAGCAACTGGGTTGGCTTGAACTGCACAATCATATTTTCTTTCAACAACTAATTATTACCCATAAAACCCTTTATTATCCAGGTAAAACACCAATTCTCACAAATCTTATCAGCCCATATAACAATCTTACAAATTTACGCTCAGCCAACAAACTACTGGTATCTATACATAAACCCTACAATAAAGCAGGTGATTTCCTCTTCTCTAATGCAGTGTATAAAAGCTGGAACCTACTTCCTTCTGAACTTACCTCTCTCTCTCCTCTACTACACTTTTCAAAAAGAAACAAATTATATCTTACTAGCCACTGGCTATGTCCCTGCACTAACCCAGACTAAGATGTCCTCATCCTGTTATCATTATCATCTGTTTCTTCCTTTGCTATTCCACCTCCACTCAGTTTTCACTTTAAAGTCCACTACCTCTGTGTTGGACTTATTCTACCCAAAGTAGACATAATGAACTTCTCCCCTGCCGCTCTGAGTTACTACCCCTCAATTATTTTTTTCTCAACTCTGTTCTCTTTAAACTAGTCTCTCCTGCTGCTCCTTACTTAAAACTTTGTTCTGGAATCTCCCTCATTCTTCTGAATACTTCCTTCCCACAGTGATTGGAAGAAAAAAAAAAGGAGTGTCTTATTTTGTTCTACTTTCTTATATCACATATGCTCATTTACCTTGTAGCACATGTTTTGAATGACTAGCATCTTTAATTGAAGTTTAATGTTTTGAAACTGAATTTCTAAAGTGCTGTTTGTTTTATGTGGAGCTTTTCTCCCCGGGCATCTACTGAAAATGGACATATATCCAGTTAGACTAGCCAGGTCAACAAATGTAAAATAAAATAAAAAAAAAAAAATATATATATATATATATATATATATGTATATATATATATATATATATATATATATACACACATATATATAGGGAGAGAGAGAGAGATACATAGACACTACTCACAGAGCAGTAGACACTGTAATTCTAAATATAGCCAAGTAATCATGCACTCAATGGCACACAGATAATTGAAGAGTAAGGTGAACTTGAAAAAGGTGCATGTATTCAGTTTTAAGAGTATGTGGATATTTAACACATACTAGCAGCACAAAAATACAGTGCAAAACATAAAAGTAGCCTGATTTATGTTAGAAAAGCAAATGCAACCTGTAAAATTCTGACTTGCAAAAACTTAGACACACTAGGTTTAAAGGCAAAAAAGGACCACTGGGCACACACAGACTACCTGTTTTTCACTCTACAAATTAAACGTTTAATCCTAGGCAATTTAATCATGTATCTCTGTAACACTCAAATGGTAAAGTCTTAGATCAAATTTTCCCCTTTCTAAATATGCCTTTTCATTCTGAGCATACCACCCTACAGCTTTCTTTTATGAGCCATATGCAGATCCAATCTCTCTATTACCTTCAGCCATGTAATGTTACCAATGTGCTGAGTACACTGACTGAGTGGAGCTGTCATCTAGACAATGTGGTGGTGTTTTTTGTTCTTGCACGCATCTTTCCCTTTATATATATATATAGGGAGAGAGAGAGAGATACATAGACATTACTCACAGAGCTGTAGAAATTGTAATTCTAAATATAGGCAAGTAATCATGCACTCAACGGTACACAGATAATTGAAGAGTAAGGTGAACTTGAAAAAGGTACATGTATTCAGTTTTAAGAGTAAGGTAAATTGTCATGTGGATATTTAACACATACTAGCAGCACAAAAATACAGTGCAAAACATAAAAGTAGCCTGATTTGTGTTAGAAAAGCAAATGCAACCTGTAAAATTCTGACTTGCAAAAACTTAGACACACTAGGTTTAAAAGCAAAAAAGGACCACTGGGCACAGACAGACTACCTGTTTTTCAATCTACAAATTAAACTTTTAATCCTAGGCAATTTAATCATATATCTCTGTAACACTCAAATGTTAAAGTCTTAGATACAATGTTCTCCTTTCTAAATATGCCTTTTCATTCTGAGCACACCACCCTACAGCCTTCTTTTATGAGCCGTACGCAGTTCCAATCTCTCTATTACCTTCAGCCATGTAATGTTACCAATGTGCTGAGTGCACTGACTGAGTGGAGCTGTCATCTAGGCAACACGGTGGTGTTTTTTTTCTTGCACGCATCTTTCCCTTGCAAGTGTTATTGAAGGGCAGGGAATGTGCTTGTGCCAAATGCCAGAGGGCCTGAGTGTTTACTTTCACCACTTCCCAGTCACAAACAACTCTAGTTTTCACCCATGGCATATTATTCTCAACATCACCAAATCACAATTTTTGTGTATGAGTCGTATTTGCTCTTCTGATCAATCCTATAAGCATTACAAACAAGATTTGGTTAATAGATTTGTTACATGTGGGTATAATAAGGAATTAATTTTTATGGCTAGTGATTGGGCATCCAGACAAGATAGGTAGGTCAGCCCTTTTGAAATACAAACATAGTAATAGGACAATGAGATTAGTTACCGCCTATGGTCACAATACCCATAATTTTATGGATGTTATTTAGAAACACTGGGACATTTTGCTTGCAGATGATAAGTTGAATGACATTTTAACCTCTAGATGTTTGTTTTCATTTTTCACAGAGGTAAGACATTGGGAAGTTTTCTTCAATCATTATGAAAATAAGAACAAATTCAGTGTTTGTCCTGTATATCAGTCTATTACTGATGGGGGTAAACTTACAGGTTTGGGCCTTACGGTCATTGCTCATTTTGTAAATATGTCCTCAAATCTAACCAATTTACTAGCAAAAATACAACCCTCTCCTCTTACCTCTAGACACAAACACTTGTGAGAGATGCAAATACACAGCCAGACTAGAGGCTAAGTGCTGTCAACCCATGACTGTAACAGACAGTCAAGAGGAGAAGAGACACACTAGCATCACACCACCAGGCACACATGGATCTACAAAACAAGCACCGGCAAAACATACACATAAATACACAAAAACATATTCGGAGGCACTAGGTACCAATCTGAAAAAAGAAACAGTGCCCTCCAAAGCAGACAAGCAAGCAACCTGCACCTCGAAACACCCCCAAACACAAGCCAGAAAACACATAATTCACCTCAGCAGTGTGCCTCACGACAGCCCCTAAGGCAAAACATCATACCCAACATGCTAGTAAAAGGACACTCTATAGTAAGGCACACAGATGTTCCACTCACCAGGCTGAACAAGGAGAAGGTTACTGTCAGCTGCCTGTCGGGTGCTAGGATCCACCACATAACACAGGCACTTAGGTCACTCCAGAACAAGTACAAGTATGACGCTGTCATTGTACATGTTGGTGTGAATGATCTAAGACGTACCTTCCTGGACTACATGAAAAGAGACATTGAGGAGCTCTCTGATCATGTAGCCCAAGCTGGTATGACCCTGACCTTGAGTAGCATACTACCTTCACCTAGAATGATACCACAATACAAAAACTACTGAGCAATAAGCCTGACCAGTCTGATCTGTAAGGCAATGGAGCGAATCATTATGGAACTCATAAATGGAGAGATTGGGAACCTCCAAACACTTGACCCCACACAGTTCGGCTTCAAGGGCAGATCATGCCTCCTGAACCTGATGGACTTCTTTGAGACAGTTACTCAGGCTATAGAAAAGGGAAAGGAGGTACACACGGCTTTCCTTGAACTTGCTAAAGTATTTGACACCATTCCCCATTCACGTATTATTGATAAACTCACCAACCTGGGCATAAACCCTTATGTCACAAGATGGATCACAAACTGGCTCTCAGACAGATCCCACAAAGTAAGAGTAGCAGGATCTATGTCCGAATCCAGACCAGTAACGAGTGGTGTGCCTCAGGGCTCTGTCCTGGGGCCCCTCCTGTTTGGCATATACTTCTCAGAAGTACAGGCAAGCACTGAAGGGCTGTGGCTGACCAAGTTTGCGGATGACTGCAAACTGGGTGCTATAATAGAGTCTCCGGCCAACATGGATATCCTCCAGAAGGGCCTTAATGAGACTGATGCATGGTGTCAAAGCCATGGTCTCAAGCTAAATGCTAAAAAATGCGTAGTAATCCCCTTTGGAAAAAACAGAGTACCCGCGAACTACCACATAGGAGGTAACCCCCTGAAATCTGAAGAAGTAATAAGGGATCTAGGGACCCAAGTAGATAGTCAGCTTTCCTTTGATAACCATGTTGCCAAGGTGGTTAGAAAATCCTTCTATGTGACCCATCTGATCACGAAAGGGTTCGCATCAAGATCTAAGGATGTAGTGGTGCCCCTCTACTCTTCCCTCATCAGACCCATTATTGAGTACAATGCACCAATTGGAATGTACCTGGCTAGGCATCTCCAGCAGCTGGAGAGACCACAGTGGTACCTCACTAAGTGAATTACTGGCCACAAACAGTTGCCCTATGCAGCACGATTAAAAAAACTAAGGCTTTTCTCTGTTGCATACCGCTTTCTCAGAGGCGATCTCTGTCTAACATACAGAGCCATGTCCAACCCAGAACTGTTGAACATGCTCCATCTTAGCAAAACAAAATCTACTTGAGCTACACGCTCTAGGGATATAAACCTCAGCACAACAATGAATAGAACATGCTGAAGGGATAGATTCCCTTCGCAAAGACTTCCCTTGCTATGGAACAAGGTCCCGATCTACATAAGACAGAGCCCCTCACTATCACTCTTCAAGAGGAACCTTGACGAGTGGATGGGTAACAGAAAGTTCATACCAGGGATCATACCAACAGCTCTACTAGATAGGGGCCAAGGGTACTAGCTGCTAGATCAAGGGCCTAGGGAACTAACCAAAGGGGCGGTGAATACCACACAACATGGCTGGGCTAATATATACCTTCGGGCAGATAGCCCAGTACCTACCTATGAACCTATGAACATCTAAAGTATATGATATTCATTTTTTGTGTAACTGTATCACTGATTGGGTGATTTATTTGGCCACATGCACCTGTTCTACTTTTTATGCGAGACAAACTTCACACCCCCTGAGGTTACAAATTTCAGAGCACATGAGTGATATGAGGAATAAGAGGCTATCTGATGCTCTTTACAAACATTCCATTAAACATCCCACTGCACAGTTTATGTTTGTCATCCCTGATAAAATTGAAGGTGACAGGAAAAATAAAAGTGGATGGCATGGTGTATTGAATAAGAAAGAGAACTGTTGGATTATAAGACTGGGAGATTTATTTTCCGCCGGTCTTAATGTGTATTTATAATATGTCCAATCATGAAGGGGTTTTAGGGGATGGGCCATTATATAAAATGCTGTTGCTATATGTGTTTTTTATTCACTGAAGAAGGCTTTCATGCCAAAACCAGTTTGAATATGTGGGGTGTTGTGTTTGCACCTCTGAAATGTGATCATTAATTAAATTATTTTTGTTCCATCTTTGTGTGCTAGCCTTCTTTCCTTTTGTTGGATTTTGTTTGTTTTTTGAGCCTTTGCACCTGCCGTACTTGTGGAGCTCATCTTCTGGATGTAAAGCTCCCCCTAACCCCCAAAACACAGAGGCCTATGCAGAAGTATTCATGAATGCCCTGTACATCCACTTAAACAACTGCATAGAAATGGCAGTACCTGACTGAACTAAACCCAGGTCTAGCTGAAAAAACAAGTCACCATGGTGGTCCTATAGCATAAATAATATACAACAGAATGAAGAAATTCTTGTCTAGAAGTAAGTGGGAGGCATCACAAAAGAGAAAAAAATCTCTAATTAGTCTCAACAAGCAAATCAGGGAACTAGTC
Organism: Protopterus annectens; assembly: GCF_019279795.1. NCBI lineage: Eukaryota > Metazoa > Chordata > Ceratodontiformes > Protopteridae > Protopterus > Protopterus annectens. Next base: position 418,792,812 of record NC_056749.1, read on the forward strand.
AAGTCTGCAAAAGCTAAACACAACACTAAAATAGCCTCCCAAGCAAATGATAACCACACATATTTTAGTTATGTTCAAAATCTTAAGGGAAACACTCAACAATGTGTTGAGTTGGCTGTAAATGGTACTATCTATACTTAAAATGTCACCCCCTCATCACCTCCAGTCATTGCCCAAGAATTACCCCCTACCACTCCTTTACATGTCATCACAAAAAAGTATTTACCCCCTTATTAGTGTTACTTTATTGATTATGCATATTCACATGTTTGACTGCAGTCAACAGATCCACCCTTAAGTAAAATGGAGCCCTAGTCAAATGACTTTTCACCCCCCATTGCACACTAGTCTCTACTGAACTTCCCCTGTGCCCATCCCATGTTTTCCCCCTCTTTCTGGCCTCAAACCATTTAATTAGTATAATTTTTTTCTTACTTCTTCACATTGTCTTACTTTTTAGCTCCCCTCCGTGTCTTTAACAAAATCTAACTGGCCACAGTTCTACTTCAACAATTCTGGATGATGCAACTGAATGAAGCAGAAGATCTGAGGGCAGCTAGGGAGCCAGAAGTTATAGGGTCTAGATGCTCTAATGTGCATCTTAGAGCTTTTTACAACTTTTTGATATAATGATGGCCTGAACAAAAATTCATGAGTAAGGAAAAAAGTTCAGTCTTATTTTTTCTTTCAGGGAAAAATAAGTTCTCTCTAAAGCTTAATGTTCAAATCTAACAAAACAGTAGTTCCCCAATAAACTGAGAAGACAAATGCAATGATATATAAACCTTATTGGGAATAGAGTCGGCCTTCCTGCCCCCATCAAAAGAGAGATAGTTACATTCTATGTGTCCTTCCATTGTTAAATTAAGGTGAAGATAAAAGTACAAATGGAAAGAAGCACATATTTTACAGCTGAGTGCCTGGAAGAAGAAACCAAAATACCTGAAAAAACTCATACAGATAGAAGGAGTATCTGCAGATTCCGCACAGAAAGAATTATAGTCAAAAATTCAGCCAAATAATGAAACAATGTTAAATGGTGATGCTACAAGATGCAACATTCTGACAATGATTTGACGCCATTGCACAAATCCCGCCCAGATTGCCACAGACAACCACTTATTAAGTACGGTGCTGATATTTGACTGTGACAGAAAGTGAAAAAAATATGACCAACATGTTACTTTTAGCTACACAATATGCATTCAGTCAATTTTATCACAGAAATATATCAGTTACATCCACTTTATAAAATGTGCATACCTCAGATATCTGATTGCCTCAAAATAGCAACTATCTGACCACACAAATACTCAGCACCATTGAAAAGCTAAAATAATGACCGTTTAAGCTGAATAAATGACAGCAGTGTCAATCACTTCCATCCACAAACAATCCCTACGCCCAACAATTAAATCCAACTTTGACTGTGTATACCTCAGATTCCAGGATACGGTAAAATAAAAATAAGTACTGGCAACAGCAATTTATTTTACACACACACACACACACACACACACACACACACACACACACACACACACACACACACACACACACACACACACACATGAGGCTAATGGCCCTGGGGCCCTTACAAGCCTAGCCAAGAGTTTATCCCCAAAAGAAATGTCATTCAGCCCCTGTCACACCTTTCAATGAGAGACACAGGTGGAACCCCTGGGACAAATTTGTGATTTCCCATCCATTCATCAAGGTTGTACTTGAAGAGGGTCAGCAAGGTACTCTGTTTGACATGTATGGGAAGTCTATTCCAGAGATGAGGCAGCCTCTGGGAGACAAACCTGTCTCTCCAGCAGGTTTTAGAGCTTTTTACAACTTTTTGATTTAATTTTATGGCCTGAACAGAAACTCACGAGTAAGGGAAACAGTTCAGTCTTAATTTTTCTTTCAAGGAAAAATAAGTTCTCTATAAAGCTTAATGTTCAAAACTAACAAAACAGTAGTTCCCCAATAAACTGAGAAGACAAATTAAATGATAGATAAACCTTATGTGGGAACAGAGTCTGCCTTCCTCCCCATCAAAAGAGATATACTTACATTCTATGTACCCTTCTGTTGTTAAATTGGGATGAATCAAACAAATGAATAAATACATAAAAACTACCACTCAGGAATGTATCTTTACAGCTCACTGCTGTCAGAGTATTGTGTAACTACCCCATATGAATCAAGCAGAAAGGTAAAAATAATGGTGGACAAAGGGCTAAATTCAGGATCAGCTATTGCCTTTATATACTTAAACTTGCTAGAATAAGAGACTTTGAATTAGCATTCTTTTATTTTTTTGAAGGCTATTAAGTCTGCAATCCCCATTGATTTGCCAGAAAAAAACACAGACCCCGGGATTCAATAATGCCTGCAGTAAGTGTACACTATTCTGAGTGAATAGGCAGTGCAGAAATAACTCACACCTTCTTCCTCCTAATCTTAGTTTTCCTACTGATATTCTTGCAGCTTTAAATATTAGCAGGGATTCACAAAGGTTACCACAAAGTGTAGACTACATGTACACTTAGTGTAATCTTTCTGAGTGACTAGAAAGCACAAAAAATGTGGTAAGAATTTTATTGAATACATATCGTGTATACTTAGTGTGCACTTACCTTAGCCTTTATTGAATCTGGCCTGTATGAGAAACAGACCAAAATATGATGCAAAACATCAGAGATGTTCTGCAAAATTAGGGACAGTTGAGAACACAAATATGACTATCAATTACAGTTACTCGCAGTCAGTTGTAGGACTGTAACTATCTACCTCGGGTGTTTGGTTTTGATCAAATGAAATAATAAATACATAAATAAATGCCAATGTTAGAATCGTGTGGTAATATCATAACCAAAAGATTTGTCATTAGTAGGGCTGGGACAAAAGTTTTTTATGACATGCCATATATTATATATATATTATCATCATACATTATAAGTAATGAGTCTGCATCCTGATACTGATGTACATAATGATTGTATTGCATCAGCCCACTTTATTCTGTGTTTTTGTAATTCTCCATAACTGAATTAACCAATATGCCATCATAAGCCCTAAGGTGAAACATATTTATCAGATCTTCAGCAAAATTATCAAAATCTTGTGAGTCTGCAAAAACTGGTTTCAACTTTGGCAGTTAGTACAGATGATTAAGGATGTGAGCTGCTAATTAAATATTTCTTTTGTTACAAGGTTTGATTCCTTTAGCCTTCATTTCTCTGCTTTATGACCAAGAGCATGTCTCTCAACCTGACAGTACTTTGGTGAAAATGGGAATTTGGGCTAGGTTCCTAAATAGTCTCCTAGACTGCATGCCAAGCAATTGCCTATGAACCTATATGCATAAACTGAGCTTTAGGTATATTCCTGATCACATGTTTTGGGAGATAACATGTGGCATTCAACAATAACTAAAAAAGATTTAATATATGATGTAGTATGGATAGTGTCGTCCAATAATCTTACCACCCAAATATCAAAGAAGCCAATAGTAACTCTTTCAAAATGTTAAGTTAATTGTATGCTAAAATTTATTTTTTTAAGGTTTGTAAAAGAAGCTGATTTTGTCCTTTACCAGATTAACCAACAGTCATGAAGACAAAGTCTCCACATATTAATGAAATAAATATGTTGTCATTTTTATATGTGTATTTATATTCAAAGAAACACATATAATGGCTTGCATATAGTTGGATAAAGGATGCTCCTTTGAAGTTCCTTTTAGCTGAACATAACTCTGATCTGCATTGTAAAATATATAATTCTGTTATGAATAATTCTACTAATTGTACCAAACAAATCACTGAATTCAAAAGAGTATTAATCACAAAAATAAGTTAAAATTTAATAGCTCCCAGGCCGAAATTATGAAGACTATAAGTATAAAGTGATTGTATATACAGGATACATATGAAACAATCCATTTTAACCTGATGTTTGGCCATTACATTCATAGGTTCATAGGTAGGTACTAGTCCATCAGCCCTAGGGCCTATACAAGCCTAGCCAAAAAGGTACCCTGGCTTTCGCCACCCAAGAATATTATTTTCCTGTGCCCCTGTCAGTCAGAGCCACAGAGGTGATCCCCGGGGTGAATTTCCTATTTCCCATCCAATCATCAAGATTTTTCTTGAAGAGTGCTAATGAGGAGCTTTGTTTGATATAGATAGGTAGTTTGTTCCAGAGTATGGGAAGTCTCTGGGACAGGAATCTATCCCTCCAGCATGTTCTGTTTATTGTGGTTACAAGCTTTAGGTCCCTAGCGTGTGTAGCTCGGAGGGATTGGGATTTCTTTAAGTGGAGCATGTCTAACAGCTCTGGGTTTGACATAGCTTTGTATGTTAGGCAGAGATCGCCTCTGAGTAGGTGATATGCGACGGAGTAAAGCTGGAGTTTTTTGAGATGGTCTGTGTAGGGCATCTGTTTAAGGTTGGTAATCCTCTTTGTGAGATATTTCTGCTGCCTTTCCAGTTGTTGTAGATGTCTTGTGAGGTACATACCAAAAGGGGCGTTGTACTCTATAATGGGTCTAATGAGTGACGAGTATAAGGGAACAATGATCTCTTTTTTCCTGGATGAGAAACCTTTTGTGATGAGGTGAGCCATGTAGAAGGATTTCCTGACTACTGTGGTGATGTGATTATCAAAGGAGAGACTACTGTCCACCTGTGTCCCAAGGTCTCATCACACTTTTGGTGTTAAGTAGACTACCACCTATGTGGTAGCTCATGGGTACAGAGTTTTTACCAAAGGGGATGACAATGCACTTTTTGGCATTGAGCTTGAGGCCATGGCTTTGACGTCAGGCATCTGTATCAGTGAGGCCCTTTTGTAGGAGTTTCAGTTATGGCTCCTAGTTTGCAGTCATCTGCGAACTTTGTTAGCCAAAGACCTTCTGTGTTAGCCTGTACTTCAGAAAAGTAGATACCAAACAGGAGAGAACCCAGGACTGAACCCTGTGGTACTCCACTCGTCACTGGTTTGAAGTCGAATTTGGCGTCTGCTACTTTCACAGTGTGGGCTCAGTCAGTGAGCCAGTTGGCAACCCATCTTGTGACATAGGGATTTATACCTAGTTTAGTGAGTTTATCTATAATTCCAGAGTGTGGGATGGTGTCAAAAGCCTTGGTGAGATCTAGATAGGCTGTGTGAACCACCGTACCCTTGTCTACAGCTTTAACTAAGAAAAACGAAAATATCCAAACCCAGAAACAGCTGAATGGAGTAAATAACCAAGAGCACTGCAGCAAAAATAAAAATCCAACAGTTTGATTCCACCACGATAAGAACTCTTATCGTGGTGGAATAAAACTGTTGGATTTTTATTTTTGGTGCAGTGCTCTTGGTTATTTACTCCATTCAGCTGTTTCTTTGTCTACGGATTTGGTGACTGCCTCAAAGAAGTCAATCAGGTTCTGCCTATAATAAACCTGAACTGGGTGGAGTCCAGAGTTTGGAGATTACCAATGTCTTTGTTTATAAGTTCCATGATGATATGTTCCATGGCCTTGCAGACCAGGCTCGTTAGACTAATGGGGCGGTAGTTCCCGGGGTCCGTGGTGGCTCCCCCTTTGTGGAGTTGGATAACCATTGCTGTGCACCATTCAGTGGGCACAAAGCCTGAGGTGAGGTTATGATTGAGCATGGTGCTTAGGTGGGGTGCCAGTTCATTCTGCAGTTCATGTAGAATGCAGCCTGGGATTCTGTCAGGTCCCATGGATGCTGTGTTCTTGGGTTTGGAGAGTGTGGTTTTGACCTGTGCAGCAGCGATTATAGGAACTTTGCTTTCTTCTGGTATAGAGATGGGCCCTTTAGGGGGTGGGGGTAAAGTTAGCACTGAACCTATCTGCCAGGATGTTGGCAATATCAGTTGGTTCTGTATATTTAGTGCCATTGTGCTGTAACTCAGAGCAGATTCAAGTGTTGCCACTGAGATTCTTGACATAGCTATAGAATGCTTTGTGGTTGTCTTTAGAATCAGTGGCAATTTTGTTTTCATAACTAGCTTTGGAGGATTTTATGTGGGATCTCAGCTTCTTACTGAGGCTGGCCAGGGAGTTCTTCCATTCATGGGATTTTACTCTTTTTTACAACTGTTTCTTCTGTTGCAGAGTTTGTTCGTTTGGAGATTACCAATGTCTTTGTTTATAAGTTCCATGATGATATGTTCCATGGCCTTGCAGACCAGGCTCGTTAGACTAATGGGGCGGTAGTTCCCGGGGTCCGTGGTGGCTCCCCCTTTGTGGAGTTGGATAACCATTGCTGTGCACCATTCAGTGGGCACAAAGCCTGAGGTGAGGTTATGATTGAGCATGGTGCTTAGGTGGGGTGCCAGTTCATTCTGCAGTTCATGTAGAATGCAGCCTGGGATTCTGTCAGGTCCCATGGATGCTGTGTTCTTGGGTTTGGAGAGTGTGGTTTTGACCTGTGCAGCAGCGATTATAGGAACTTTGCTTTCTTCTGGTATAGAGATGGGCCCTTTAGGGGGTGGGGATAAAGTTAGCACTGAACCTATCTGCCAGGATGTTGGCAATATCAGTTGGTTCTGTATATTTAGTGCCATTGTGCTGTAACTCAGAGCAGATTCAAGTGTTGCCACTGAGATTCTTGACATAGCTATAGAATGCTTTGTGGTTGTCTTTAGAATCAGTGGCAATTTTGTTTTCATAACTAGCTTTGGAGGATTTTATGTGGGATCTCAGCTTCTTACTGAGGCTGGCCAGGGAGTTCTTCCATTCATGGGATTTTACTCTTTTTTACAACTGTTTCTTCTGTTGCAGAGTTTGTTTATGGCAGGGAACTACCAGATTGGCTTCCTTTTTTGGAGGATAGCATCTTGGTTCTGTTAGGGATAGCATGATCCATGCACTCGTGTAAGTGCTTATAAAGTGCATTGGTATTAGAGTCAGCAATTGTACCACTATTGTCCATCTGCATGGGAGTTATGAAGTTTGACACTTCTGTCTTAAGAAGCGTGAAGTTGGCTTTGGAGAAATTTTTTACAGTGGCTTCCCTAATGGGGGGTGGGGGTGGGATGTGGATGTCTAGGCTGATTAGCTTGTGGTCAGATCTGACCAATGAGGAATTGACCTCTGGTGTGGAACACCGGTCACCCATGTTGGTAATAACCAGGTCTAGGATATTGCTGCCCTTGGTGGGGGTGTGGATAAGCTGATCCAAGGTGTTGGAATTTATGAATTCCAGAAAACGTTGAGCAAAAGAGCTGGTACATGAGTAGTTTTCCCAGTTAATGATGGGGTAGTTCAAATCACCCATTATTAGGGTGTTGGGTTGTACCCTAATATTTTCCAGTGTATCAAGAAATGAGGAGTGGGAATCCCGGGGCATGGTGGGGGATCTGTAGCAAGTTACAATTTAGATTGCGGTCTTGCCCAGAATTAGTTGCACTTGGATAATCTCGGATGCATTATGCTGAGCAACTAGCCTGGAGGTGTGGATATCCTTAATAAATATGGACACACCTCCACCTTTAGTGTTTCAGTCCAGGTTAGGTGGCCGAAAGGTGTGGTATGAATTATAGCCTGGTAATGCAGGGGTGCTCTCTGGAGCCTTGAACCAGGTCTTTGTCACTGCACAGATGTTGATGTTCTCCATTTTAAGGAGTGCCTCGAATGAATGCATTTTGAGGTTTAGACTTCTAGCACTGAATAGCATTACCCTCAGATTTTGCTTGCTTGTACCTGTTATGATGGTGAATTTGTCATTTAAACCTTGCCTAAAAAAGGCACTATAGGGGTGGAAAGAGCTTTAGCCAGTATCCGGAATCCCAAGGCTGACAGGTGCAGGCCTTATCTGGCAAAGCATCATGGTCTATTGATCATGTCATCCCAGGCAGACAGATACTAGATCCCCTTAGAATGACACCAGAAGCTTAGTCAATTGTTGAAGTCAATCATTTTGTCCCTGTACTGTGGTATCATTCTGGGTGATGGCAGGATGCTAGTCAGGGCTTGGGTCATAACTGCCTGGGCTAGAAGATCGGAGAGCTCCTCCATGTCTCTTTTCATGTAGTCCAGGGAGGTATGTCTCAGGTCATTCACACCAACATGGACAATGACAGAGTCATATTTGTACTTGTTGTGGAGTGACCTGAGTGCGTGCATTATGTGGCGGATCCTGGCACCCAACAGGCAGCTGACAACTTTCTCCTTGTTTAGCCTGGTGAGTGGAACATCGGTGTACCTGACTATAGAGTCACCTATGACTAGAGTGTTGGGTACGTTGTTATGCCTTATGGTCTGTGGTTGAGTGACACACTGAGTTTGTGGGCTATGTGTCATGTGGGTTGTGTTGGGGGGTGGAGGTTGCATATGTTTCTGCTTTAGAGGTCTCTGTTGCTTGAGCAGATTTTTATTGAGAGCCTCCGCGAATGTAGGTGTGTGTTTTGTGTTGCTATGTGTGTGTTTTGGTGGTATAGGTTTTGAGGGACTATGTGATGAGTGTGGTGCAAGTGTTTACCTTCTCCTCTTGACTGTCTAGTCCAGTCTTGGGAGAAGAGACCTTTGCTTCCAGTTTGGCTATATAAGTGCATCTTTCGCAGGTTGTAGTGTTGGGTGGTAGGAGGAGAGGGTTGTCTGTGTACATGAGGCAACTGCTGCATTGCCCCAAGATGCCCAGATTCATCAGGTAGACAGGAGAAAACACTGGGGGCTGACCCTTAGACGTGCCTGGGTAGGTGCTTATTTATTAAGTACTAAAAACTGTTTTCCTCTAGATGAGTGAGGAAAGTTGAGTGCTGTAGTAATTTGTAGCTTATTTAGTGCTTACAATGAGTTCTAAAGAAACACGAATACAGTAAAATGAGTAAAGTGCATTTTTATATAACAATAGAAAATGAGCAAACTGATTTAAACAAATTACCCAATTAACCCGTAAAAAAGCTGAAAACTGTGTCCTGTTTCAGCAGTCTTCAATCAGACAAGTTCTAACTGCACATTCCTGCCACTAGGGTGCAGGGGAACCTTCTCCAAAAAAGATGGCCTGGATTAGTGCTCAAGTTATACAAACAAAGCTAGGTTCAGCAAGACTGAATCTAGTATATGCTACAACAAACAAGGTGCACCAATTTCAGAAAGAAACAGTTCAAATAAGCAGGCACAATCATCCTTTAACCAGAAAATCCCAGCTCAGCAGGGCAGAATCTAACCTGTCCTCCCACAAGAGTGCAGACCACAAACCTTCTTAATGTAAAATAACTGGCCTGAAGCCCAAGTGCTTAAACCAGAACTAATACACTTTTAGAATAACAGACACTGAGCCTTCAATCACCAATTCCCAATTTAGAAGGATGTAAGCTACCTGTCCTACCACAACAGTGCAGACCACAAACCTTCTTAATGTAAAACAACTGGTCTGAAGCCCAAGTGCTTAAACCGAAAGGCTTAGAATAACAGATACAATTTACTACCAAGCAGTAATAAACGCAGCAGAATAAATATAATTGAGTACTTTTAAGAAGAGGCAAAAGCAAAATAAAGTGCAATTTTTTTTTTTTTTTAGTAAAGTGCAGGGAGAGAGGAAGGATGAAAAGAAGAAAAATTCAATGTTAAGAACCTAAGTGGGTTGGCCTTCCCAAATGTTCTCTCTGTAGTAAGTAGAGTGAACACCAGACTGGGAGGGGTGTCCCAGATCAAATTTACAGTAGGGATGGGCAACTGCAAAGCCATCAGCTATAACAACTCTACAAGAATAGGGTAGGAGGTAGTGGGAAAAAAACAGTTTCAGGACAGATGAGAAAAATAAAACAATGTCAGAAAATATATAAAATAATTCAGTCAGGCAAAATTAAGACAATGCAGAACTCTGAAAGGTTAAAATGCCAAGAAATATACTTATCAATCAGCAATATATTTCCAGATTGTTTAAGAATCAGACCAGCTAGAACACCAGGAATTTCCAACATGTAAAAATGTCATGACATCTTTCACTCTAGTAGCAATGGAACCTAATAATGGTTTAAGACTTTTTTCCCACAAAAATCAGATAAGGGTTATATAATCTAACCAATTCAATTTACTAAGGGGTATTCAGACGAATTAGAGAAAGGCTTATATATCTTGAGCAAAAATATAAAAAAATGAGCCACTGGACTTTTTACTGAAAAAGCTTCATAGCTAAAGATTTAGAAATTAGTGCAGAGTCTGTCTGATGATTTAAGACATCAGTGATCACATGTTGAAAGTCAGCATTGGTTGGATTCTGGTATTATATAGGCAATACCTTATGTCCAGTAAGTACATCCTGACTTCTATGTCATAATTCACAAAATCCATGACCACAACACCCCTCCCCATTCTTGACCTATGTAATTACTAATCAATTATTAGTAATAAGTTCTCAAATGCTTTCCCTCCTCGGAAGCTATTAAATTACACATACAATTTTAAACATCCACATCAACAGTTCATACTCTAATAACTGTTGGTGCAAATGATTTCACAACAGGACTGTAAGATGGATTGAAAATAGAAGATTTAAATTTGAAAGGGACCACATCAAAAAAATAATTTACCATCTGAGGTTTAACCTTAAACTAGCATTTAAGATTTAGTATTTTGCAAAAAGACTTTAGATCCAATACTACTTGATAATCTGAAGTAAAAGAGGCTGGAATAAAATTTAAATATTCATAGGGTAAATGATTCTGTTCATCTGTTAACAAAACTCAAAGCATTTGTATTAATGTCACAATAGAAGTTATGCATTCTTGAATCTCTGAAATTTAAGTATATCTACTGTGTTTTCTGTCCCCTTCCCCCCTTACTTTGCCTTCAACTCCATTCATTGCTAGAATAGCATGTACAAAAGAAAGAATGATCTCTATAATCTCAAAGTCTGTCTCTGTATTCGGGAAATAAACATATAAATTACTGTAACTAATTAAAAAAAAACTATATGGATCTCAGGACAGATTTTTATTTTCCTCTAATCTTAAGTTTGCTCCAACTGTTTCTCATTTGGGCATCTACGGTATGTACTATATACCTTTTTTAACTAGATACATTCCTGGTTCTTCTTGTAGTCATTTTCCTTTTGAATTTATTATTTTTTTAAAGCAAGATCAATTGCTTCCAAAGTTTGTCTTTGATCCAAATTAAAAGATCTGTAATGTACACTGGACCTATATTAACAGCTTTTGCATATCACCATTTAATTTATCTAAATGGTGTTCATAATACCACATTGTGATTATGTAACTGTGCAGGGTCTTTTTCTAAAAGGAGCATCCTCATTCAAATACCCGGGTGTGATATGGGATAAGCCTTTGCCCACATAAAGTCAGCTCAATAACCTGTTAGGCTGCTGTCAGATGATTTCCATAATTCTGTCACTTGAAGTGAGATTAGCTATTGGCAAAGAATTTTTTATGCCTCCCAAGGAATATGCCTAATCAATTATTGTTAATGCTTTCAAGAAGAATGTACATCATCTACATGTACTGTTTAAGAGAGTAAATAAATTCATGTTGCCTTTACCAAGATGGAAACTTCACTGTAGCATGCTAAAACTCACTTGCTGTTTGTCCAATAGGCAAAGATTGCTGAGTACTCTGATAATTCATCAATAGTGACTAAGCCATCTATCTACCTTATCTTATAAGCTTAAGCGCAGGACTGTTCAGTATGGCCTGTCTCCATGTACTGATAGTTTCATAGTATCTTAAAGGCTTCCATACAAAGTAAAATATTGCTATTATGCTTCTCAAATACTTTACATCAAAACTAGTCTGATACCTTTATCACTACAACACAGTCAATGATTTTTACCTTTTCATTTCACAGCTATTTTTACTTTTTAATGACAGTGCAACATGTGCATTTTGACACTGCTCACATATTCTTCTATACCAACATAATATGTTATAACTTTGCATTTCTTCTGCATGGTCTGAGTTTTCTTGGTACACATTTGTGCATTTTGTACTTACTCCATACTATAACTGTCAAAGTGCAGTTCTACCTTTGTAATTATTTACTCTGCAGCTTACTCGACATGTGAAACATCTTGCAATGGAATAGCAACATAAATCACCCTTACTTTGCATTCTTTGCATCCACAGGGCACAGGCTCCGCACTGGCTGTAGGACTAAATGTAAGCACACTACTGTATGAAACTTATAAGTGCAAACAGTAATGAGCAAACTGTGGTAAAAACAGGGAAACATCTAGATTTTCTATACCACATTTAGATCATTTTCTGTACATGGGTTCCCCCTTTCACCACCCAACATAGGTGTTATTTACACAAATTTTATATCACAAACACTAACTCCAAGTTCACAGTGCCTCGGAGTAACATGAATTCTTTGAGATACATCAATTTTAAGCTTAGAGTGTATTCTAACAAAATAGTGCTTTACTGCTCACACTTGTGAGTGCCAAGCAAATGTACAAAATTCTCCTATCTTCCCATTTATAGCACAATCCTACCTCAGTCTTTTCTTGACATTTCCTTCACTTCCTATTCCTGTTCAGTACGGATACTTGTTATTATATTTCAAGAGACTACAAAGAAAAACATTAAATATTTTAACATTTGTCTTCCTAGTGTTCATTAAAAAATGAAACTTTATAGCAGATGAAGTGTTCTGTTCTTAGTATGTTTGAAATAAATCAATTTAAATGTAATCATATTATTGTACAACACACAGATCATTTTTACCTCCCACTAAAGCATATTGTTCTTCAGGTAGGAGGTAAAAACTGTTACATACTACAAATGAGTTTGTTAAAAAACTGGACTACCAAACACATCAAAACAATGGCTACTATTTTAAATCAGTGAAATGTTCTGTAGTATTAAAACTATCTACCCTGTACAGAACTACATTTAAATTCAAATAGACCTGATGTTCGTCTGTTCTTTTACATCACACCCCTTACTGTGTTATACTGTTGTACTTCCTGGAGTCTACAATACTAACACAAAGTGGCACAAAATGCATTTAATATCACAATGGGTTTCTGTTGCCACATTCACAGTCCTGGACATGAGTAGTACATTCAAACACCACCTGAGCTGACTCATATCAGTGCACACAGATGGTGTGAATTATACAGTGACATTATTCAAAGAAATATACATTTCTTTTGTAAATAATGGAAAAGGAAAGATAAGTTTGTCAAATTCAAGAGGAAGACTGAAAAGATGGCATATCAGAGACACATTTTCAGAAAACAGAAAAAGATGATGGAGAAGATATGATAAGATTAATTTTCAAAATGCTCAAATTATTTAAGTGTGTAATGTTGGACAACCGATAACATATCAAAACTTGACACTGCAGATGAGGAAATATGCAAAATAAATACTAGATAGAGAAAACAGAAGACAGACTACAGATGTTTAAGATTTACTCAAAATATCTTAGTTTTTTTTAAGATAAATTTAGCGACATATATCACTGAAATATATATTTCAGTTTGCATTTGAGCATAATGTAGTGATTCATTCAAAAATAATCTAAATGAATTTTATTTGTATATCTTTGTCTCTTTAAGGAATGGAGTATTTTTCTAGAATTGCTAAGAAACTGAATCTCAGCTCTGTCCATCTTTATTTTTATTCTTGTATAAATGATTAATTTTCTAATTGTTATCCAAGTCTTATGAATGTTTCTATTGATATTAAATACTTCTAATGTAAATGATTTCAAGGTTACTTAAAAGCTGCTCTAGAGTCTGTTAACAGTTTATTTATTCACAAAATTAATATTAATTTTCTAAAGCAGCTAGTGCACAGCTTGAGGCATTTTCTGAGATATGTGACATTTATCTCTGATACAATAAATTAAAAATTAATGCAGGTTACAGATGTGCAAACCTGAAACTGAAAGCCAGTGTTGCATAACTATAGCATCATATGCATTCTCAAACCACTGGAAAGATTATAAATAAAATGTATTTACTTAACTTCAGTTTATTTTAATGAACCTTAATATTTTAAGAAGTTATTAGTTGTACAATATCAGATTGTCAGTTTTATGTTTTCAGTCTTAAACAGAGTTTAGATTTTATTTTGCAGTGTACTGTAAACATATCTTTATTTAAAGAAAAAAGGCACACATTCTTATGTTAATAACTCAACATTTCTTAAAGTGAAAGCAGACTTTTGATTTTCATGTGTTATTTTAGTTATGAGAAAGCTCTAGATGCTTTACTTGCAGCTTATAATACAAAACATTTAAACATTATTACATATGTATATATGCAATTTAGTATTACTAATAAAAATATTCAGAAGGGCAGATTCAATAAACCCTGCACAGTCCGTTAACACCGTGTGTGCGTCATGGCAGTAGGGCACTATTTTGTATTCAGTAAGCAGCTGTACATGGTGTGTAGAGCCGTGCAACCACGGTAAACACTGTGGCATGCTAATTACAGCATACACAGCTGAACTGTATGCTAATCAAACAAGCCAAGATAGAGGAACTATTCAACAAGCTATAAAGCAACCATGTAGACTCAGTACTGGTTTTCCCTGTGAATTTCAAAACCTACTGGACTACAGCCATGGAAAAGAGTCTACACAGAAAGAATGTTAGGGGCTGACATTGTTTTAATTCATGTGTATGTGCAACAGGCTAAAGTCTATGCTGCTGCTAAGAGACCATGGCCAAGAAGAAGAGTTTTCTCAACCCAGCCAACTTATCACAATCTGCAGGCGGTGGAAATAGTAGAGCACTACAGGGTAGATAGAGGCACACTACAGGACCTCTGCAACCTCTGTCATCCTCAACTCAAGCCAGGTGCAAAGCAAGGGGAACCAATACCAGTGGAGGGAAAGGTGTATGTACCACTTAGAATTTTAGCTAGAGGAACCTTTCAGAGACCAACAGGGGACATGCTGGGGGTGTCACAGGAATCAGCATCCAGGATCCTACATCAATTCCTGAATGCCATTCTCCAACATGCCAGTGACCACATATATTTTCTCCATACTCCTGAGGACAGGACTCAGATATGCAGGAGTTCTACCCTGTAGCACACTACCCTGAAGTACTGGGTGCCATAGACTGAGCACACATAGAAATCAAGGCATCACCTGGGGAACAGAGAAGGGTCTACATAAAAAGAAAGGACTTCCACTTCATTAACTGCCAAGTCATGTGTAATGTTAAGGGAATCATCTTGAATATGTGTGCTGGCAACCCAGGCAGTTACCATGACTCACATAACTGGCACACCTCCCAACTGTATGATGTTCACTAGGGGTGGTATCCTACAGGGTCATTTAATGGAGGATGCAGGTTATGCACTGGAACTGTGGCTGATGGCACACATCAGAAATGCACACACACCCGCTGAATAACACCATAATGAGGCACACGCTCAAACCAGAAATATCATAGAGCATGTGTTTAGGATGCTTAAGTTGCAGTTGTGGTGCCTAGGTACATCTGGGGGAGCACTGCAGTACATTCCATGTACATGTACTGAAATCTTCACCATCTGTGCCATGCTTCACATCATCATCCTGAGAAAACAACTTCAGCAGGATCATCAAGGTGAAGGTGCACACATCCCACCACTAATGGCAAGGTCACCACAGCCACACACAAGTGAGGAGTCAGAGGTGGAACCAGCAGCTGCTGTGCTTGTAGGCAGATGTAGACATGCTCAATATGCCCTCGCATTGACTAAGAGCTAATGCATAGCACACTCACTAACCACCTAAGGGGCTAAAATCTTCATCCTATGCATATACATATAGTAACATTGATGCCAGGTAACATTCATAACCTTTACCTACCAGTGTAATGGCTGTGTACTCCTAGCATCAGACAGACTCAGCCTTTAACTAAAACTACAGCAACTGCTGGATTTGCAAGTTAAGTTTTGAACCTGTGCTGTTAAAACAGAATTGTGTAATACAAATGAATAGCATATCCTTGCATGTTGTTACTTGGTAATATAAGTAAGCAAAAGGTGGGTAATTTGTACAGCAATGACTTTAACATGTGACAGCAGAGACTTATGTGAATACATGTGTCCTCTTTCAACTAATAGGCCTCAGGCATCAAAGATTTTCACATTCATACCTCTCAAAAGTATTAATGGTCACCGAATGTCTTCAGTTTGGCCTCATACTTTTGTACTGGAAAATGGTTAAAGAGAGAAGTTATAACGTAATGAGATAGATTTCAGTTTCAGACCTCACAATCCTTAGAACAGTCTTAAAAATACTGATGCAAAAAACTTTTTTGATTCTATCAACTGTCTAACTTTAAGACCAATATATGTCAAAAGTACAATTAGCAAAACTATGTCACAAACACAGATATGCTAAACACTAAGTCAGCTATATATCCTGATATCAGACACAAAGCTTATGAATCCCTGAATACAAAAGATAGAAAGCAAGGATATGGCACAATTACCATCACTTGCACAGAGTGTTGTGTGGTGGGGCAGGAAGCCTAGGCTGACACAAAAGGTACGCAAGTGTGTGTGAGTAAGAAAAAGAAGCAATTACACATTTGGA
>NC_056749.1:418816830-418869330 GCF_019279795.1 Protopterus annectens
GTGTAAGACTGTAGTCAGATGTTGTGGGTTCAAATAGCATGAGCAACAACTATGCAATGCTACACTTCTTCAATAATATTACGTAAATTAAAATCTATAAAAATAGCATAAATGCCCTGCTGTCAACTGTAATTTATATAATTAGACCAAGCATGTGTGCAATATATGTACATTGCAAGGATTATTTTGCTTTGAGCAGTCCATAGTTATAGTTTGTATTGTTAAATGTAATACTTCACATAAAATAGTTGTGTTATTGTGATAATGCACTGTATGTCACATACGATGGTACTAATTTTATCTTTTTTTTTCTCACCTCAACCCTTATCTCTTTTTTTATTTATTATTATATGTCATCAAAATATCTACATGTCATCCACCTGTTGTTGTTGTGTCTTTCGGCTTTTCCCGGTTAGGGGTCGCCACAGCAGATCTCCGGTCCACTAATGATTGGCAGTAGATTTTTACATGCCAAGTTGCCAGCCCTGACGCACAACCTTCAACAAAGGTACGCCCATTTACGCATGCCTCCACACAGAAGATGCTTTAGCTGAGAATCGAACAGAACAATGTCTTACTGTGAGGCGACAATGATACTGCAGCACCACCACTGCAGTTATGTCATCCATCTGTTACAAATTACTAAATTCTTCACAGCATAGTGAGGTAGGCCAATGCACAGTGGGTCACAGCCTGCCCCCACTCCACCAGCTCCAGCACTAACACCTAGCATATCTGGGACCAAACCAGGCAGTATTGTCTCTGCTGCCCCTATACTACCTGTACCCTCTGGTAGCACTACCTCAGCAGATGGTGCTGTGGTGCTCTCTGTGAGTAGTGGTAGAGGTGGGGATTTTATCATCCGCCAGGAGATCCCAGGGTTGGTGCATAGGGTTGTGCACCACACCTTTGGTGTACACCTATGGCAGATGGACAGTCTGCTCTCCCTGATGGTCCATAGGAGGAGAAGATGTCAAGCACTTCAACAGCCAGCAGTGTAAGGGGGGAGTGATGACAGTCATGTGGATGAGGACTAGATTCTCACTGTCCCCATGTTTGAGGGGCATGAGCATGCTTTGTACCCTCCCTCACTTCCAATCATGGTGTCCTCCAACCTTTTGTGTCCCTCATTGTCCCTTTGTCTTGTCTTGTTTGTTTGCATTTGCTTCCTCACCTATATAACTTATCCCAGAAATTTTTTTTTTACATTTGTTAACCGGGCTGGTCTAGCTGGATACATATCCGTTTTCAGTAGAGGCCCGAGGAGAAAAGCTCCAATACACAATAGAAGTACATAATTAAATTGCAAGATTCAAAGTATTGTTACAACAAGAGAATATAGCTTACATATGCAGGAATGAAAATTGACATAGATGTTTTATAAGACAAAAGGACAGACAGGAAATTATACAAAAACATTGATTTCGTTACAGATACTGGAAAATAGACTGAAATCAGAGATTTTTCCTTATTACTAAAAGGAAAGAGAAATTTTAGAGATCTGCAATTAGGGAAATGGGCTAGGGAAGTGGAACTAGAAGTTATGAGATATGTAGTTAGTCAGGTTCACGACATGGGCATGTCCATTGTGTGGAGAGATATTCTTTAAGGTTAGCTTTGAAATGATTGAGCGAAGTAGTAAGTCTAAGGTTGTTTGGCAGGGAGTTCCACTGCTTGCCAATGGAATTGGCGTAAAGGGCATCCCCACCTGAGTTTTTGCTTTAATGGTTAGGATCTGGATGCTGTTTGATGATCGGAGACTGTTGAGGTTAGTATATGGAGTGAGAATTTTGCACAGTGAGGGAGTTCTATCAGGATGGTTGATTATTTTATAAGCTTCGGCGAGTTGGCTAAGTTTGAGGAGATTTGGCAGTTCCAACCAGCCAAGTCTTCAGATTAAGGCAATGATGGGTTCGATAAGGGAACCTGTAATAAATCTGGCAATGTGGTTATAGGCAAGAGAGAGCATGTTAAGTTCACGTTTATTGAGAAAAGAGAGGATCGGGAAGCATAGAGGAGGGAAGAGAGGAGATGGGTGCGAGCAATAGTTAATTTGGTAGTGGGAGTTAGGAAGTTTTAATTCTGTACATAGATCCTAGTTTTTGTTAACAGACTTAACTGTTTGGGTAATGTGTATGTCAAATTTGAGCTTATGATCAATAGTGACACCTAGCAGTTTGGTACTGGTGACAGGGGTTATGAGGGTCCCATTATTGGATTTAATATGAAAGGTTATGTTGTTAGTGTTTGGGAGTTCTTTACCTAGAGGTGAGAAGACGTTGGGGAAGAAAAGTAATAGTTTGGTTTTAGCTGGGTTAAGTAGAAGTTTTAAGTCAGTGAACCATTTTTCAACTAGTGAAAACAATGTTGTGTGGTCATTTGGAGATTCGAGAGGACGTCGGAGCAGATTAAGGTGGAGTCGTCGGCATATTGTATGCAGGTGGATTTAGGGATGACTGATTGAAGGTCATTTATGAAGATGGAAAACAGAAGTGGGCCCAGTATCGAGCCCTGAGGAACGCCTATGGTATTCGGGAGCAGTCCTGATATTCTGTTTTGCCATAGGACAGCTTGTTGCCTACCAGTGAGGTAGGCCTTGAACCAGTTTAGTGCTGGAGTGTCCAGACGTAGGGTTTCAAGGATGTTGAGAAGGAATCGATGATTGACCATATCGAATGCTTTTGATAGGTCCAGAAAGAGGGCAGATGATATGAGTTTGCTATTGCGATTGTTGTTGATTGAGTCAATAAAGGAAAGGAGGGCAGTAGTTGTACTATGGTGCGGGCGAAAACCATGCTGGGCATTGGACAAGAGATTATTAGAGGTCAGATAGTGAAGAAGTTGTTTGTGGATGCATCTTTCCATGATTTTCCCTATCGGGGACAGAATGGCTATTGGTCTATAATTTGACATTTCCAGGGAGGTACCTCCTTTGTGAAGTGGAATGATATAGGAAGTCTTCCAAATGGAGGGAATGTTCATCTCAGTTATAGTTCTATTTATTAGGATTGTTATGGGGTAGGCTATTTCATCAGATGCAATTTGTAAGAATTCCGCAGGAAGGTGGTCAGCCGCTAGGGTAGTTGGTTTGAGTTTTTTTAGGAGGGAGCGTACATAGGAGGAAGAGACTGGCTTTAAATTAAAGGGGGTAGGGTTGTCACATTGCAGTTTAGCAGCAAGTGGGGAAGTGGAGGTAAGGTGACTGGCTAGGGTTTGGATAGTCTCAGTGAAGAAGGAGTTAAAGGTGTTGGCTACTTCTTCTTGGCCTTTCTCCAAGAGTTTCTCAGGGGTTGGGGTGGAAGTTTTGCCTGGGTGCAGAAGGTTGTTAAAGCCTGCCCAGAATTTCTTTGGGTTGTTCTGGTGTTTTTTCTGGAGGCTGCAGAAATATTGTTTTTTGTCTTGGGTTATGGCAGTTTTCGTGGCATTTCTTAGTTGTTGAAATTTACAACGGTCTTGGGGGGTTTTTGTGGCTCTCCATTTGTCCCAGGCTAGGTCACGAAGTTTGATTTTGGATTTAGTATCAGTAGTGAGCCAAGGTGCTATGCGAGTTTTGGTTCTAATTTGTCTATGTGGAGCATGTGAGTCAAGTATTTTAAGGAACGTGTCATTGAAGTGGGACACACTCTCTTCTAGTGGAAGAGTCTTTAATATGGTCCAGTTGCAGGATTTCAGGTCAGCAAGAAATAATTGAGGGACGAATTTTTTTTTGTTTCTGATTAATCTATATAGGGGGGTGTTAGAAGTTGGGCATTTATGTTTAATGATATAAGTTATTAGGTGATCGCTGAGGTCACAGGGAAGGGTACCAGTGGTGTAGTTATTAGAGTCTCTATTAGTAAGGATCCAGTCAATTATACTTTCTTTTTGAAGTGAGTTGCCTATTCTGGTTGGGGATAGGATATTTTGGGAAAAACCATGTAGGTTAATAGGTTGTGGAGTTGTATGGGTAGAAAAGAGAGACCAGTCAATGTTGACGTCCCCAAAAACTATGGTTTCTTGTGGGTAGTTGATGGCTAGCCAGCTCAGGGATTGCTCCAGGTTTTCTGTGTTCTTCCCTGGTGGGATATAGGTTACAATAAGGTTGATGCGTTTTGAGTGTTTAGGCAGATCTGTAGGGCTATAATTTCTAGGTTTGAGATCATGGGAGGTTGTACTTGGTTCTTAAGGATGTTTAGTTTATTTTTAAACATAATAGCTATTCCTCCACCTTTTTCTTTGCACGATCAGCCCTGAGAATATTGTACCGGGTGGGAGGATCTCTTCATTCTTAGTAGTGGGTTTTAGCCATGTTTCGTTAGACACATGATGTCAGGGAATGACTAGCTATGATGGCATGAAGGTTGTGAATTTTGTTGTTAATGCTTCTTAGGTTCAAGTGTAGTATTAGAAGGGAGTCAGTAGATTTTCGGGTTAAATTATGGGGATTAGAGATTGGCATAGTGGTGGGACCTGGGTTTGGGTGAATATCTCCATCGATGTTAATACAATTTTTCAAGTAAACTAAAATCTTTGTAGTTTAAATAGTATTTTGAGATTAGTTTTGTTATGTGGAATTTTAGGGTGTTTAAGTGTGGGGTGGACTATTTTGGGGATATATTTTTGTCCTGGTAGATTGAGGGTGGTATATAACTGTCATGGAGAATGAATTGGAAGTTAGTGTGGCACTTAGGAAAGGAATGCCTATAAGAGTTTGGTTTTCATATTTTGTTAGGATATAGGTGGTGATGAGAAGTATAATTATGATGGGGTAATAGTATAAGTGAAATTTGCCATACTGAAGTAGGCAAGTAGGTATCGAGTGGACGAAGAGACTTTGTGTGAGGTTTGTTAGAGGGTTGGGCCTTGGGGTGGGAGGAGTTATGGAGTTTGACAAGGGAGCCTTGGATTTGTTAAGTGGGAAAGTGGGAGGGACTATTTGTAGCTATAAAAGTAGGGATACTGGGGCGGGTGGGATAAGGGGCAGGGAGGGAGCGGGCGGCCTACACTGCCAGGAGATTTTGCAGGGTCTTAAAGGTAACAATTTCCAGTAGAATAACTCAACACAATGGAGTTACTAGTGCTGAATTTATAAAGATACAATTTTTACAGGCTTTGTATTATTAAAGTCTTCAAGAGTGTCAGGTTCTTAACAAGGACAGTATAGTTCTCTCTGAATAGGGTACTAATGCTTTGTGTTTACCCTGATTTTTAAGAAGAGTTGAGGCTGCAGGTTTAGTTTTCTTTTGTGGTCCTGATGGTGCGCTAACAGATCTTGGGAACCACAGGAACCTAGGCAAGGGAGGGGCTACCTATGATACAAGTGAGGGAGAGAGATATGAGTATTAGTGTTAATAAGGTTGAATATTAGTACTAGCAGGCTAAAACAGCTATCCTGTTTAGCCACAAACACACTCAAATGCCTTCATATTCCATAAAGTATGCAGTTAAAGAGAAACATTCTAATACTATGAAATGGCATCTAATGACTTCAGCTTAGTTACATACACAGCAGATACTGAAATTTTAACTTTAAATGAGTTCAGCTCTAGGTCGCTAATGCGTTATGATTAAAAGGTGCCTAGAGTTAGTCAGGAACATGTGCAGGCCTTTGCATAGTCTTTAAAACACATTCTTATACATAAAATAGCATCCAGTTACTTTAAATGACTGCAGAATTAGGTCGCTTATGGTTTATGATATAAAGACATTAAATGTAAGTCAGTAACATTTGCGAGCATTTACATAAGCAGTAAAACACATTCAGGTCCTTTAAAATAGATTCAGTTGCCTTCGTATACTTAAAATAGCATTCAGATTACTAAATTATAACTTTAAATGACCACAGAACTTTGTCTCTTACCCAGCATTCCTCTCTTACTGAAGTAAAGAAATGGGCACCTGTCCCACAAAAAAAAATCATCCCATACATAGCTCTCCATTTCACACATTTGTTTTCTTGACACACTTAATTTGGTCTAATTGGCTATACAATATGATCGCATTGTTCTCTCTCCTCTTTTTGGAAGTAACAGTTCAAATCTAGCTAATATTCTGTATATATTTTCATTTTACACTGTTGAAGAAATGGATAGCTATGGTTCTTTCCTACCTCCCTCCTGCACATTCCTATACTGCTTTCCCTTTGATCTTCCCCCCTACTTGCCCCCCATTTCACCATTTCCTATCTATCCCATTTTAACACCTATAATCAGGTCAAAAATACAATCAAACACAACACGCATAAGTACCAAAAAAAAAAAAAAACAATGGAGCCCTTCATTTTTTGGCCTTTATGTTTGTGTGGAGTTTGGAATCACACACCAATGCCAAGTGACAGTTAACAGCTCTTTCTTGGTGTGATTACCTAACCAAATGCCACTTAAACATGCTGTGCTACATCAACAAACAGCAACACACTGTGAATGTAGTATAAAATATAATTTCATTACATTATCACTACTTATTTAAAAGTATTACATACACACCTAGATTTTAACCTAATATCCTCTGTGCTCAAAAAGAAATTTGTCAATGCATTTATACCTGCTGCCACAGAGTCAGTTAAGCAGCAGATGGTTTTCATACCCTCAGTATAGATAACTCTTAGAATTTTAGCACTGAGGCTTGCACTTGTGCACTGCTTAACTACGTGTAAATGAGGAAAGCAGTTGAAATGTGTATCTCGCATGCACAAACACTTTGCCAACCATTGCACAAACCCACTTCTTGGCAGTACGCTTTGCAAGTATTACTTTTGTTTACTGTCCATTTAGTGTTCATAACATGAAACATATGTGGAAACAGAAAAAAATAGTGAAGGCCCTATCTAAGAAAATGTCATATATTTACAATGCAACCATCTGTTACCTCCCCCCATGCACTGCAACCCTGGTCTCTCAGTACTTGCTCACAAATATATCAACTACACTACATGAATTAGTAACAAGTGTTGTCTTCTATACCTTTCACATCTTTAGAATGATAATACACATTCAGATTTTCCAATATTTGTAGTAATGTAGACACATTTGCATGTATTTTGCAAAGCTGTCTTTTAAAGTATACTTACACATTACAACACAACCACCAAATACTACACATTGCACACTCATCAATCTGGTAGCATGTGAAACTTGAAATATTTTGACAGTTGAACATACCTATACATCCATTTCAGGTAGGCCTCCCAATATCCACTGCTGATGGCATACACTATAAGTTGTTCTGCATCCTTGTAAAAGTCAAGCTTGTGCCATGGCACTTGTGTAATGGGGTCTATATTATAATCTCGAAGGTTAAAAACTTTGAATCACTAAAGATCGAACTTTAGTGATCGAAGTCAAACCATCAAAACCAAAAAAAATAAATAAATAAAAAATGTAAATAGTGTGTAGACAGGGGGGGCAAGCCCCCCTGCACTCCCCACATCCCCCCTACTTAAATATACTAACTTCAAGAATGCACTACATTGAAGTAAACAGAAATCTCCCCCCTATGGAGATTTTTCATTTAAACGTTCGATGTAGTGCGCTTTTGGTATTCTCGTGTCAACAGTATCGTATTCGATATTGTCATACTTCGAGATTTTAATATAGACCCGTGTAAAGTACTAAGTTCTCTAGTCTGTGTACTTAGATAGGAGTTCTGTTCTCACTGCAGTCACCTGAGAGGTGTGTGTGCCTATGTAGTAGAACAGCATAACTTTGTATTCTAGTTGACTCTCCAATCCCATGGATTGCCAATATTTTGACAATTGCACATGCCTAGACATCTATTTCATGCAGACCTCCCATCATCTTCTCTCTAACATCCAGGGCTGATGTAATCCTCTATAAGTTGTCCTGTGGTCTTGTAAAAGTCAGACTTGTGCCATGGGGGTTGTGTAAAGTATTGAGTTCACTAGTCTGTGCACTTAGGTATGGGTTCTGATCTCACTGCATTCAACTGGAATGCATGTGCGTGTGTGTGTGTGTCCACTTGCTTGACATTACAGCGAGCATTTTACACCAGCATGTCTGACACTATTAACATTTTATCCTCACCAGACATTGCTGATGCCATGACCTATAAACTGTTGACTGACACTCTTCACGTCAGACTTGAGCTGTGACTCTTGCCTTAAATACAGAGTTCTCTAGTTGGTGTACTTAGGTAGGAGTTCTGATATCACTGCACTCAACTGGGATGTGTGTGAGTTTGTGCACTTGCTTGATATTAGAGAGACATAATTTTACACCAGCATGTGGAACACCTCTATTACCATCTTCCTGTCACCAGACTCTTCTGATGTAATTAACTATAGCTGATTTGTGGATGTGCAGCATTCCCATCAGGGCAGGGTCAGAGACCGGCCTGTAGGCCATGTACAAAGCACCTCATTCTATTCAATACAGATTACAGTGACAGGACTTTCATTCTATCCACATACATCATGGCAGAGTTTGTAGGCCCTGTATTTTCTTGGGGAGAAACTCCTGTGGGCTCTCCATCTGCTGCAGGTGTCTGCTGAGGTACATGTAAAAAGGAGCATTATACTCTATTAGTGTTCTGATGAGTTTTGAGTACAGTGTCTGATTTATCATCCTCAGATCTGGATACAATGGCCTGACTTACGAGGTGCACGACTTAGCCTTTCCATACTACTGTGGACACTTGGTGGTCGAAGTTCAGATTGCTATCTATGTGTGTTCTCAGGTGTTGCATCATCAGGTTTCAGCACAGGGGGATTATTGTAAATGCTTTTATTAGTGGGGAATTCCACTTTAGAGAAGGACAAAATAATGACACATTTTTGCATTTATTTGTAGACTGCGTGGCTTTGGCACCAATCGTTTGTCTGTGTTAGCCCCTCCTGTAGTATGCTATGTTCACTGGTGAACACAATGATTGCACCCAATATGCAATGATCAGCAAATATGGTAAACCAAAGGTTGTATACTTCAGCCTGGACTGTCAAGAAATAGATTCCAAACAGTAAAGGGCCAAGCAGAGATCCTTGGTGTATGCCACTGCTGACAGCTCTAGTGTTAGAGGTTGATTCACCAACTTTCACAGCATGTGTTCTGTCAGTGAGACAAGTGGTTAACTATCGATTGACATAAGGGTTAATCCCCAGCTAGGAGAGTTTCTCAATGATACTTGAGTGGAGGATTGTGTCCAAACCTTTGGCCAGATCAAGATAGGCAGAATGCACTGTCTTACCTTCATCCAGGCCTGTGACACAGAATCAATGGACTGTGACAGCATCACAGCTCACCTATAGTGTGACTCAGAACATACACCTACCAGACATGGTTGGATACACACTTCAACATACCCTCCATATGGACTATGTTCCAGTAGAAAGGTGTACATAGACATGCATCTATCTGAGTTGGGGAGACAGCACCAGATGTATGCATGCATAGACACATCCTGACTCTCCTCATCTGTGAGGTAGATTGGAATGTCATCATGGGCATTTTCTAAATGGACACTAGTAATATCCCAGCTGTGAGCAAAAGACATGTGTGAGTTGTTAATGCTGCATCTATATCTGTTACATCTGTTAGATCTCCTCAAAGAGGTCAAGTGCATGCATGATGACAACACTAACATAATGTGGAACTTGACCATGCCAAGGTATTTGACAAAAAATTCACACTAAAGGTATTCGCTCAACACTGTCAGATGTGTCCATAAAGACCTGTTATCACCAAGTAGGTAGAACGCTGAATCACATATGTGGCATATAAATATATTGAAATGTGTGAAATGGCCTATATCTCGGGTCCAGTGATCAGTTCTGTACATCAGGGCTGTCTGCTAGGCCCTTTCCTATCCATTATTTAAGTTACAGTCCAAACGGCTGTCTGAAGGACTACAGATTCTGGGCAATCATTGACTCCAACTGTGATATTAGTATAATACAGACAGTATCAACATATACACCAAAGATTGCTGCCACGGCCATTACAACACATGAGATAAAACAAAAATATGGGGGGGATTTGTTACATTATGAAAACAAATGAACAACCCAAGGATAATGTAGATATCACACCCTATAAGCAGACCATTTGGAATGTTACCTATGTCCTGGGGTAGAGGGTATGTGGAATGTCCGATGGCCACAGTGATGACTATTTCCTTGTACGAATCACAACTACTGAGTATGTACAGGACATCCACATCAAATGCCATAATACCGCCATACTTCACAGGCTTCATCACACTAATAACTGAGTACAAGGCACCCTACTTCATGTACCTCCATACACACCTTCCAGTGATGTGTAACTGAAGTGTACCACCTTTGCCACAGTGAGACTCCTTAGAGGTGACTTCTATCTGGCATACAAGCCAATCTTGGACCCCACCCTGATGGGACTGCTGCATATCTGCAAGTCAAGCTCCACTCAAATAACCCACACACACAACCTCAACCTGGTCTGTGACATCAATAAGACTTGTTGGTGGGACAGATTTGTGTCCCAGAGACTCCCCGATCTGTTGAATAGACTCCCTCTCCACGTCAAGCAGAGTACCTCATTATCCCTTTTTAAGCGCAACCTAGATAATTGGATGGGAAACAGAAAATACACCCCTGTGATTCCACCTGTGTCCCAGCTGAACAGGGGCATCAGGTTCTGACTTGTCTAAACATGGACTAAACTCTTGGCTAGGCTAAGGGACTCAGGGCCAGTAGCCTATAAACTTCCTATGATCCTATATTCTTGTGAAGAGGCCAACAATTCATTTGGTCTGCAGGTTAGAGATTGCATTCCATATCAAGGATTGATATCAGAGTGGCAAAGATAAAGGAATAGGGGGATCCTAAGTGAAAGAGCAGCACTGGTAGAGTTTTTAGTAGAATCTAGAACAGAAGCTACAATTACAAAAGATATAACTAGTAGGGCATATAAAATACTGCATGATAACTATAGGAATCAATGAGAGGAAGTTAGAAAGGATTGGGATTAGAGACTGGATAGCAATTCACAAAGAAACAATGGGAGGATGTGTATGGCTCCCACATATGCAACAAACAAAGTCTTGACAATTTAAGATCTTTGCTTGGAAGTGTTTGAATCAGGATTCTTATACCTTCTGCAGACCTCAAAGAATTTTTCCTCAGGTAGATTGCAAATGCTGGAGATGTGATGGGGAAGAAAGAGGTAAATGGGAACATATCTTTTGGCAATGTAATGAGTTGGCAGACTTTAAAAATTCCCTTCAGACTACTCTGTCAGAAATACTAGGTGAACAAATTGGTGTAGTTCAGGAAATGATTTTTTGGAGCTGTGATACCGAATCAGAATTGCCTAGACATAGTAAGGCCTTGCTGAGTCTAATTCTGGTGGTTGCCACAAATAGCAATTATTATATAATGGAAATCAAAATCTAAGCCAACTGTACTAGAAGGAGTGAACATAGTAACAGAGATAAAAGAACCAGAAGTGGGATATTTAGAAAAAGGTAGGAACAGATTACATTGAAAAAATAGGAATTGTTGGAAAATACATGCAGAATAATGTTTTGGAGTAGGAATGAGATGTAAGGAAAGGCCAGAATTGAATGAGCTATGTAATGTTTGATTGATAATGACTGTATAGATTATAAGTGATGTATGATGTTTACAACCGAAAATATCAAAACCAAGAAAAGGCTAATCGACCCCACACATTGGAAACAAGTTACTAAGTATAAAATTTTGATTTGAAACAATTATGACCACTTAAGCACTTTCATCCCTAAGGACTTCATCAGAACTACTGAACAAGTAAAAACTTCCCATTTATATACAGAACAATTAACTACAGATCAATTAAGTACTGTCCACTCATAATTCAGCAATTAAATAATTTATTCGTACAACCATTAAAAAAAAAAATCTTGGTTTATAAAAATTATTATGTAACTTCATAAAATGCACAATTATACAACAATACATACTGAAAAACCTTTAAAAATGAATGAAAATTACCTAGGTCATATACAATAACTTAGCAGCAAACAGTTTTAATATACTTTTGAGGGAAACATTATCATTTAAGCCTGGATGTTCGCTAGCATTCAGTCTTAATTGTCACAATAATTCTCGATATTCCAGTGTATATAATGTAGAGTTTTCAAATGGCTGATTTTCACTTATATAAATGTATGATTGCCTTTGTCATAGGTGATAATTCAATAAAGATGTTTCTTGCTTAAAAAAAATTAATTAATTAATTAAAACAACTAGGTATAGATGTCCTCTTTGTAAGATGCATAGCTGCATGGCTTACAAATAGGACATGGCAAGTATCATGCAGCAAATGGACACGTGAAATTCTTGGTTATAGTCAGGGAGTCCCACAGGGCTCTATCCTGGGCTTATACATGTCTAGATTGTATCTTTCAGATCTATATTTTTCATCTGAGATGTTCTACTGTCTGTATACAGATGACTTTATACAGCACACAGTGATTGAAACTATACATTCATTTAAGGACCTGGATATATGGGTGGATCCAATCAATTGGTTAATGATAGTTATAGAACTACAGATTATATAAAAAGATATACAATGTCTAGGAAATCAGAAATTATGAAATTATTGTTTGTTAGTTACATTAGACCCAAACCTGAATATGAATAACAATATGGAAACCTCATGAGTAAACAGGGAAGGATACAGTGGAAATATACCAAGGCTATCCATGGATGTGAAAATTTAAGTTATTATAAAAGTCTAAAACAATCAGTTATACTATGTCATGGAGTTCGTCAACATGTCTTATTGTTTAAGGCTCAGGAGGCTTGTCATTGTTGCAATTTAAAATCAGACACACCTATAAGGCTCTATTTTTTGAAGTTAAGTCACCTCCTGGGTTTAGCCAAGTCACCGAACAAAGCTGATTGATTATGGCCACAGGCATGCTACTGACATGTTAGTTCTTCAAATATCTGCAAAATTATTGACTATGAAAAGTCAAGTGCTAGTGTAATATTACTAATGGATGTGAAACAAAAATGTTACAGCATTATGGCACACTAATATAAACTGAAATTACTTTTGCAGTTTGAAATTAATTAGTAATAACGTAATACCAGTGAAGTACTGCTGTCTAAATATTATTGCCACAATGAAATGTCAATATTCAAAACAACGACTTAATTGCACCCATGGCTATATAGCTAAGATGGAATGAAATGCAATTATTTAAATGCTACTCTGTATGCTTAAAGCATTTGCCTCATTATGCTTACATCTGGCTGTGTATACCTTTTCAGAAATATTCAAACTATATTACCTGTAGGTTATATGCAGCACATATTCTAGAATAACTATAAACAAAAGGAAGACAGAAGAATATTCTTCAGCAATAATCCACAGCTAGGTGTGGGTATCACCAGACTTTTCCAGAGCTTACTTGGTTTGACCCCAGGGGCAGTTCACCTATCAAACTATCAGTTTATGGATGCTGACAATGTATTACAGATGCAGTATACCTCCCACCAGTTTCATGTAGCAATGTAAGATTGGAGACAGATTATAAAGTTAGTGCTTTTGGAAATACCTGAGAACCAATTATAGTTACACAGTACAGATGCATTGACTGTCTCAGTTATAGCACATGTGCATATTTTCTGATTAGAGATAAGTCTTCAGCTTTGGTGTGAACCTATTTAATATAAACTCACTCCATTCTGCAGTATTATGTAAAATACAGACATTAACACTTAATGACTGAACCCTATTTCAGAAATCTCAGAATACCTTTAACAATAGTTCATACACACACACACACACACACACACACACACACACACACACACACGTGAAAATAATAACTATAATAAATAGGCAGTTGGGACCTTGGCTCTGATTTCTGCTCAGAACATCTTAGGAGACAACACCCACTTCATGTTGTATAAGTGTCAGCATAAGGATTTGACCTCAGTTCCTGGCACTGAAGAGAAAACCACAGATGTCCAAGCTGTCCTATACAAAGGAAGCAGGCTATCGACTGGGTTACTGCCCTAAGCTATATCAAGGTCTGGAACAAAGACTAGACTCGGTTGATGTACTGATGCAAGTTGACATTTTAAATGTTATTGTATCTTTAGTAAATAACTTAGTTTCTTAATTTAGCAATATACTGCAAATGTGAATAATAGAAAATAAGGTTATGTCATCCAGTAAAAAAACAAGAAAACAAGGATGAAGGTATAAGATAATTAGTGCTACTGAAGGAAACTCTAAATAAAACTTGTGTATTGGTACATATTGCAGTGCGCTAGAAGTTCTTAGTCAGATAAGAAAACTACTATGAGAAATAAAGATGTTATGCTGTTATATATTTAAAGATATGTACTTTTCATCTGTGAAAAAGGCAAAGCAGGGCAGTGTAAAACTGAATGATCAAAATGTTGCCTCTTGTCACAGTGTTCTCGACATTTCATGGTGTTTACAATACATGAAAAGCTGAAACACGAAATGGCGTAATGAAAGGAAACCAAGTTAATTGGGTACAGATTGTGTGATTCCTCCTCAGCAGCAGCTGCCAAAGGCTGGAGTGATGCCAGGAAGGATATGGGGGAAGGGAGCTGCTTCACTGAATAAATGAATGTTGTCCACTAGTCCCTGCATTTCCTAGATGCTCAGGCTAATTAGATGTTACACTAGAAATGTGATGGATGGGATGAAAAAAAATAGATTAGTAAACTTAAAAAAAAGAATGTCTTTATCATAATCCAAGAGTCCGCCAGTAGCGACATTTAAATTACAATATATGCAGTTCTGTTTACACACTCAAAATAAAATTAAGTTATTAGACGTCTTTATTGTGGAAATAAATTTAGTAATAACTAGTAGTTCATACAGTAAGTGATGTCGCTAACAACAGTGTAAGTAAAAGTTAAATATCCAAATCTTTTACATTTCATTGGTTATTGCCTCAATATGTTTAGTTTATGTTGTCTTACTAGTAATATGTTTATGCTTGCCAATAGCTATAATTTTATAATATTTGCTGCTTTAAGTAATTCTGATTCCATAATTATATTTTGATAACTGTAACTAAAGAGTTTTTGAAAGAAGAACAAGCCACCTACCTTATTACGTCTGTCTGTTTTCTTTGTCTACCTCTGCACATAAATTGTACCCTCCTCTTCCTCACATTATCTCAATACAAGGCGACCCTGGAGTAACACTGAATTCTAACATTCCTTTTCTTTTCATGTTTGTGATATCCATGTATCTGCTGCATGCTTTTTTAAGTCCAGTAAATGTCAAACTCAGTCTCCATCTGCTGGGAGACTCCTCGGTGGATTACCTACTTTATGGCAAACCAACAATTATTTCTCTTTCCAGTTTTCACCTTCTCCTGCCTCACTCTGTGTTACAGGATTTGTACCATTTGTTTTCTCTGTGTAACCTTTTTGTCTGTCTCTCAGGAATGTGTGCATATCTCAAACTACAGGAGGAAAAAGGTTATCTAAGAGTAGTGATTTATACATAAAAGGAGAAATTTCCTATTTATCAAGCTTGTACTTTATGATAGCTCTGCCTTCATCAGAAACTATTTTCTGTATGTACCATCAGCAATATAGTCGTTGCTAGGTCTGCTGATGTAAATTGATAAAGCCCTAACGATGACCCAGGCAAATTAGGTTAGCGGTTAAGGTGCCTGTTGGAAATGGCATTTGGGGGAGAAGAAGGAAGTAAATCAACTGTGATACCATTCCCAAGGTGGACTGCTGGGGTAAATATCTAAAGGGGTGCACACACATGCACCGATTTCTCCAATGGAAACCACAGAAACATGCATGAGTGCCTGTT
Source organism: Protopterus annectens (assembly GCF_019279795.1). Lineage (NCBI taxonomy): Eukaryota > Metazoa > Chordata > Ceratodontiformes > Protopteridae > Protopterus > Protopterus annectens. The sequence continues at coordinate 418,832,616 of NC_056749.1, forward strand.
CTGTGAAGGCAGTCATATGCAGGCTTGTGTTGCTTGTAGAAGTGAATAGCTGTCTTGTGCTATGTCCACTGTATGTCCCCCAGTAGAATTCCTACCTTGCACATGTGGGGCATTATAGCTTAAAGTAAAAAGTATACTCCACTGTGAATAATAGCACCATTCCTGTCACTTGGCTTTCTTCTCAACAGGAACAAATAAGACAAAAGTCTGTTGCCTGGAGAGGATGTAATGCATCTACAAGATGTTGAAGGTGGGTGGCCTTTGATTACGGTTGGAGAGGGGCTCAAAAATAAATGGTTAGTGATATATGCGTAAGCATTTGAAATGCCAAGACAGACTTGAGCGATTCTTGAAATGTAGAGACTGAATGGCCAAAAGATTGTACTTAACATATATTAAGTCCAAGATGCCATTTCACAAAATATTTTCTTTTCTCTGAGGTATGGCAATCTCAGCATTGGTATATATAAGTTTGGGGGGTGCAGGGGGCCTTGCCACCCTGCAAAAACGTGTAAAGGAGAATAGTGATTTTCAAGATTTGCTCTCCTCCTGTGTTTTTGGTATATTTTTCGGTTTGTTGGCACTCATCATTTTGAGTGCCAACATTTCAATAAGGAGCCAATGTCTGTCTGTTTTGGATTATTTGAAAGCTCAATTATTTTAACAAGTTAGTTCAATAAAACTTTTTGTGGCATTAAAAGACAATGACACCTTTTAAGTACACACAAGTACACTTCAAGCCATGTGACATCTTGCAGTCTTAAGGGTTTTTGAATGCCTAAACATTGTTACTCTTTGAAGGGCCTATATATGCACAGAAAATGACCTTTTGAAGTTAATATAATATTATGCATAAAAAAAGTATTTTCATATAAACTCTGTGATACATTTTGCATTAGTTAATAACTATATGTCCTCAGCAGGACAGGTTTCAGGATTTTTCAACACTTTTTCTGAAAATGAACAGATCTTTTTTGTTCTGAGGAATTCATTTTGCAGTGCACTTGGCATATCTGTGGCATTCAAAAGTGTGTTTTATGCTTGGATGTCACTAAGGAGTTAAGATATGATAGACCTTCTGGGAATCAACTTTTGATTTATATGGCATCCGTGCCCAGGATATTAAAATACACACACACACACACACACACACACACACACACACACACACACACACACACACACACACACACACACATTCCAGATGTTACTTCTGGTCCAAAGTCTATATGTTATACCTCTCAACCTCTTAGCACAAGAAATCTGGACAAAGTCTAAAATAAAGGGGTGACAAAGGACCAAAAATAGGGATAGATTTTAAATACTGTTCATATAAACTTAGAAAGTTGTTAGAACAAAAGGTTTTGTGTTAGCATGGATTTACTGAAGGATATAAAGTCTGAATCTCAAATGTGTGTCATTACTTAGTGACTTCAGTCCTTAGTAATTTATCTGATAAACAGAAATTTTATGAGGTGAAAATCTGGACATTCAGTGAAAATCTAGACAGTTTAGAGGTGTGTACATGTTTAAGTTAACAAAACAAATTAACTTTAATTACAATCTTGATTCATTTTATCCCATTTGAATCAATAAGACTTAGTAATAAAATGGGGTGTATATTAGATTGGTGAATAACTGACACATATAGACTGAAATCTGAAAACAGCGAAGGCTCAGGTCAGTGATTTTTTTTCTAGGGAAAAAAAAAATCGCTTGGCCTGAGCCATGACTTTGCCTTTTACTCCACTGTAGTGTGATCTCAGAGTTGGTATATTTAGTTGGGGGTGTAAAGCCCCCCACTTAGGTATGTTTGAAATTGTGTGTATGTGTTTTTGGTGGTAGCGATTTCTTTCCCAGGGAAAGAAATCACTGTTTAGAATGTTCTCGGTTTATTGCGGTCAGTGTTTATGTGTCGCTGAAGAGAAGTTTGATGTAACGCCTCTTTGAGCTTTTAATATAGACCCATAAAATGGGTAAAGTATCCCTTGATTTTTTTTTTCACAAAGGAGAGTTAGATTATAAGTCTGTGTGTGGATATAAGTCATCTGGACTTCTTTTTTTTTTTTTTTTTGCAATCTTTGTCTGTCCTCGGTGCTTTTCTGACCAGTTGCCTCAGACTGGAAGGACAGCTAAGGAGTGGGACCTAATTGTCTTTAGGCCTGAAAAATACTGAGCTAGATCTCCCAGCAGATGGAGATTGAGTACCATCTTTGGTACTCACTGAGGGTTGTTTGTTCACAGTCATACTTCTCAACCTCTTAGAGCAAGAAATCTGGACAAAGCCATAAATAATGGGGGGACAAAGGCCAAAAATTGGAAGACTTTTTAAATATTGCTCTTGCAAGCTTAGAAGGTTGACAGAATAACATGTTTTGCATTAGCATGAATTTTCTGAAGGGTAAGAAGTCTGAAACACAAATGTCTGTCTTTATTTTTCTGACTTCAACCCTCAATGATTTGCAGAGAACCACAATGTTATGAGAAACAGACCAAAAATATGAGGCAAAAAATCTGGACGTTCCATGAAATTCTGTACAGTTGAGAAGTATGTTCACAGTGTATACCCACAGTGGCAACCCTAAAATGGTTACTACTCACAAATTCAGGCTCACTGACCTGTACATGTTCCTACCGACACATCTAATTTCCCCAGATACAGATCATGATCCATCCGTTACACACTGACTTTCTATTGTCAGTTAAAGCAGAATGAGCAACCTCCCTCCTCCCTGTATACAGTATAGCATTCAAAAAGTGAAGTTATCATTAATGGGGCACATGTCACGTGGCCTATCTTATATCAGGAGTTTCAGTAAAGATCTTGAAATGTTAACACCTGTCTTGTTTCACATCTGTTCGCCTTACCATTCTTCACTACTTCACAGAAGTATCTTACATGGTGTCAGAATAGGTGTCCATGGTACCAGAAATACATGTGCTAAGGAATATGGAAGGTGAATTTACTACTCAAACATATGACTACAGTTTCACAGGCATGAACTTTAGTAGTTCAGCTAGCTACCTTTACACATTCACCTTTGGAATTTCTTAAGTAACATTTTATCAAAATATCATATTTCTTAAAACTTTTGCAAAATATCATGTTTCTTAAAACTTTTGCAAAATCACTGAAACATCAGTTTTGTTTGTTTGCTTTCACTGTATTTGCCAGCCAGAGATTTTATTTAAATGATGAATCAACTACAAGCACTAATATATGTCATTTGACAGACATGTATTTCTTATAAGAACTTATGAGGTTGAGGAAGCTATTAATGCTTCTGTGACTGTGTTAAATAACAGACAAAAATATAATTATCTGTTGCATTAAAAATTATGACAATAAGGAGCAGACTGCTGAGAATCAGAATTGTCTTAAGATAATGCCCTAGCCTGAGGATTAATACCACTTAACATTAAGGGCTGCTGTAAAAAGGCCCCATTTACACAATGTGGTATTTTGTAAACCATAGGTACATTTCCTGCAAAGAGGAAAGACCTGAATATCAGCTAATTTGCATGCCCATGAATTACAGTTAATAAGCACTTCCTATAATAGTTAACAGTGTTAGCAGCTGTATTGTGCTAACACAAGCAACTCTCCCCCAGTCACTCTCCCACATACAAGCACACAATAAAACATGTACACAGACCATACACCCATATCTGTCCCTGTTGTCTGAATGTTCACAATGTCTCCCTTTCTCCTGGTACTGGGAATTCACAGATGATTACAGCCAGCCTCTAATGGCAGCAATTCAAGTTTCACACTTTATATACTTCCATAAATACATGCTAGGGCAAAAGCTGCTATGCTACAAGGTTAAGAGGTATGCATAAAGTTTCCTCTTTCTCTCTCTCATACATCAAAACACCTTGCAGGCATTGTATAACATGCAAGATCCTCAATATACATTAAAAAAAAAAAAAAAAACCTGCTACGCTAACTTGTCAGTTAGTGCAGTATGCTAATGCATGGGTTTTCTATGTGGACGGTTGTTGTTGTTGTTGTGTCTTTCGGCTTTTCCCGGTTAGGGGTCGCCACAGTGGAACTCCGGTCTGCTAATGATTGGTAGTTGATTTTTTACGTGCTGAGTTACCAGCCCTGACGCATAACCTTCAACGAAGGTACGCCCATTCACGCATGTCTCCATGCAGAAGACGCTCTAGCTAAGAAATCGAACTGGACAGCGTCTTACTGTGAGGCGACAACGCTACCGCAGCACCACCATCGTGTGAAGGGCTCAAATCCCTTCCACTTTGTACTTTGATTTTTTTTTTTTCTCCATGTAGTTTTTTTTATCATTTATCTATGGTCTCCAGTGGTGGTGGTGCAGAGGACTAATGGACTAATACCCTCTGTAAAAGACAGGATGGTACAGGGTTTAATTATTTTTAGTGCCAGTTAAGGCATGTTACTTATCCTTGGTATATAGTTCTTCCCACATAGTTTTCTTGCACATATGTGCCTTTGAGGAATGCCATATTAAGTACCATTGGTGTGTAATGGTCACCCCAGAACCAAGTTTTGTTTAAGTGCTTTTCATGCACACATTTACAGAATTTTCCCTGGTGGCTATTGGTGCCCACCCCAAACACCCACACACCCCAATCCCTATTCTGCTTTAGTGTTGGTCAAGCATGCATTTAAGATGGTGGCTATTAGTTCCCCCCACCAAATGTTGTGGACACTGCTCATTAGCCTAGGGATATGCAAAATTATTACAGCCTCTCAACCCCCCACACTCACAAACAAATAAACACACACACAGTTTCACTTCAGAATCACAAGCTACTGAAATACCAAACTGCAGTAGCTCGAGACCGAAGTGTCAAAACTGCAGAATGATGACTCCAGAAATATTGCATGTGGAAATGTTGAATCTGCAATTGTGGAGGCCCGTAAGTAACATGGGATTCCCTGTGTTCATGATGTGTGGTGTGGTATGTGGATGTAAGTGGAGATTCAGGTAAGTGATGTTTTAATAGGGGTTTGGGGTAGGGATTTTAGTGTGTGTGTGTGTGTGTGTGTGTGTGTGTGTGTGTGTGTGTGTGTGTGTGTGTGTGTGTGTGTGTTTGGTGTTTTGAGGTGTGGGTTAGGGTAGGTAGGTCAGATTGTGAGTGTGTAGGTGTTGAGAATGGTAGTATTTATAGGTATGTGGTGTGTGTTTGTGCAAGGGGAATGTGAAATGTGTAGTGGGTTTTTTTGTGTGTTTGTGTTTTTAGTGCGACCTCGGAGTTAGTATATATATATATATATATATATATATATATATATATATATATATATATATATATATATATATAAAGTAGCAGGGGGTGCAAGGGGACTTGCCATCCTTATGATATGTAGGGTCCGTGTGTGTGTTTATTTTGTTGTGTTTGTGTGTGTTGTGTTGGTTTGTAGTGTAGGGAGGAAGGTGTATGGGTGTGGAGTGTGTATGTGTGCAGTCACGATTTTGGGGTTTCGGGTTTTTAAGTTTTCGGCTTTACAGTCTCGAGATACTGAATTTCAATATTTTCGGGATGTAAAGTGAAACCACACACACACACACACACCTACCTAATTTACCCCCCAACTCCTCTATCGCTATCTCCCAGGAAGTTTTTGGGGGAGAGCACATTGCTAATTAGTACATGCCTCTCTCCTGGATGCACTCATTACCATCCAGCATAGCCACGATGACAGCCCACTGGATTGCTATAATGTTCATGCAAAAGAACCATTGTAGTCTGGCCATGAATTTAAAAAGGTTGCCTCTGGATGTGCAAGTGCTGAACTCTTCTTGGAAACCTTTCTAAATTTGTCCCTAGGTGTGTACAGTGAAATTATAAGGTAGTATTTAAAAGACTTTACTGAAGAAATGAGCATTTGTAAGATTACAACTTAGGTGAAAATAATATGAGAACGAAGCACAAAGTAAAAGTGCATAATCATAACAGAAACAGTGATATAAAATGTCATTAAACATCCAAGATGGTACCTAAAAGAAACAGCAAAGTTATTAAGTATGTGGACAACAATGAGAAAATGAAATATACAACATTTAATATGATTTGTAGGTTTTGCTGTGGTAAGACTCAGCCCAGGATTCAGTAAGGTTCCATGCAGGAATAGCTTATTCCTGCATGGAAATGACTGTTTAGGAGCAGCACGGCAGCGCGCCATGCATAGTAATGAAGGCGCGCTGCCTGAGCTCCTAAACAGACATGGAGCGTGGACGAGTGCAGGGGGCACGTCTGACAGCAGAGCTCTCACAATATACACGCCACCGCAGTCAAGAACTGTAGTTTGGCAATACAATGAGCGAGACCGCTCATAGGGTGTTGCATACCCCCAGCAACACCCCCTCAAATTTATAAGAGCAATATTTAAACTATAATAATATAAACAATTGTTTTTTTTATCAAACAGATTAAATTTAACCGTAGGTGCGCAGGTTTTACACATACTGTAGCTTAAATGGCACAAGAAGATAAATCTCAAGATATCACAAAATCCACCAAGAAAATCCCTAGAGAAACTGAGAAAGTTCTTTTTTAGCGTAGTTAAAATTTAATGTTTGCTATTCATCCCAAAGACTTCATCAGAAATGATAAAATACACTTCCAAATCACTTTTGAACCATTCGAAAAACATTTGACCAATCAGATCACCTCATTAACAAGTCAATTAAATACATAAAAACATTTAAAGGCATGCTACAGAAAATGTACAACTTAAAGTATCCACACAGTTAATACAGTTTAAAACACAAGGGCATTCACCCCTGTATATTCAATTTAGTAATTTTTTAAGAAACATTTTATGTTCACCATATCATTCAGACCAGGGGATAAATGAGAAGCAAGTTTAATCTGCCATTCTGCCTTCCTTTTTTCAACATAATTTCTAAAATCCCCTCTCCTAAGGTCACGTTTAACAACTTCTACTATAGAAAAAGTAAATTTCTTCCAGTTAGAACATGTCAAAGAATGCTTAAAAAGGGCATTATTGCTATTTTTTGTTTTTATAGCATACAAGTGCTCTAATACCCGTTTCCTTAGACTCCTGGTGGACATGCCAACATAAAAACATGGGCATGTTGAACACATTGCAAGATACACTATCCCTGTTATACTACAGCTCAATTTTCCAGGGGTGGGTATAGTAAACTGTAGATATTCCAGGAACACAAAGGGACCCTCAGAAATAAATCTGCATGCCCTGCACCCTGAACATTTAAGCATACCCCCAGTTTCACCAGAAGTAAGGCTTGGCCCAAAGTTAATATTTTCTAACAAATTTTTAAAATTTAGCTTTTTCTTGTAAACAAAATGGGGGCCTTCTCCAAGAACTTTAGATAAATCTACATTACCTGTAACTACTTTCCAATTTTCACTAATAATCTGACAAATGTAATTACTGTCTACATTCATATCCAAACAAAATCTGGGACTTTCTGCCCCTCTCTCTCTTATATGTGTGCCACTAGATGCTACATTCTGAGCTTTTTTAATAAAACCTCTTGGCAGAATAGGAGGAAAACTTGTCTGTCTCCTATGAATGACCTCTTGAGACATATTTTCAAGTAGGTCTCCAGGGTAACCTCTTTCTAGAAACAACTCTTTTATGAGGTTAATTTCCTTAAAAAAAAAAAAAAAAAAAAAAAAAAAACAGTCTTCCACTATCATTCGAGATGCTCGAATAAACTGTCCTCTAGGAATATTTTTTTTCAAAGTAAGGGTGCAACTCTTGAAATGGACATAGCAGTTACAAAATGTACTCTTACGATGAATACTACTCAGAAACACATTCTTATTAGTGTTCATTGTCAAGTTAACATCCAAAAAGAAAACCTTGTTGCCTAATTCCCCCACCACGAACTTTAAAAATGCTGTACTAGCACTTAAAAGCTCCACAAACTCATTAACATTAAAGTTGTCCTTATAAACTATAAAGAACAAATCGTCTGCAAATCTTTTATAAAAGATAGTTTACTCTGAATAATCAATGTGTCGCAGTATTCCCATGTCCCACCAACCTAATACCAAATTTGCATAGACTGGAACAACAGTGGCCCCCATGGCCACCCCTTGTAGTTGTTTTTAAAATTGCTTGTTAAATAAAAAGAAGTTTTGTCTAATAATAAATCTAATATAGCAGTATAAGTGATAATACTGGTATTACTTAAATTTGTATGCTTCCCCATAAACCATCTTACATAATCAACCCCAACATCTTTAGGGATGCAGGTGAATAGGGAAACAACATCAACAGTGAACATCTGCAAGTTTTCCAACCTAAAGTCTGAGGAAGAAAAAAAGGACCTAAGCTGGTCCAAAAAGTCCCAAGAATCAGCTACATAAGGAGGAAGCTGCTTAACTAATGGGTTCAAAACTGAATCTAAATACAAAGAAATACCATCAGTACAACTTCATGAGGCTGATATAATAGGTCTGAATGAAGGTTTTTCAACACTTTTGTGAAGTTTGGGAATTCCAAACATCACACCCACCCTAGGATTATCCACACATAAAAATTCAAAATTTCCCTAGTTATTTCATGGTTTATGAACATGTTGTATAAAGTGTTGTGGATACAGACATAACTTTTAATAATTTCGAACTTCATGCCTTTCCTATACTCCAATACATTTGCTAACAATTTCCATAGCTTCTATGTAGTGAGTGAAATTCATTATGACAATAGCCCCACCTTTATCCGCCTTCATAAACCTTAAGTCTTTCCTAGAAATAAGTTCATTCAAAGCTTTCTTTTCATTAAGGTTTAAGTTATAAAACATTTTTCTATTTTGATTTTGTAACATACATTTTCACAGAAAGCCTCAAAGGCTTTTACAATATGCAAAAACCAGAATTAAAGGTGGACGACTTTGACAAAAAATTACAGTTACTATGGCCAACATCATTCAATATATATTTTAAATTTAACTTATGAGTATAGAGCTTGAGTTCTATCAGAGTTTATGTAACATTCGCCCTCCTACTGGGCTGGAAATTAAGTTCTAATTTCAACAGTTTAATGTGCTCATCAGAAATGTTAAAATCAGACAAGTTATAAACTGAGATAGAATTACCCAGTCCAACAGCAACAGAACTTGGTTCTTGTACACTTTTAGATGAAAAAAAGTGAAGAAAGTACATTTTCACTGTTAGAACTCGCAGAAAGATAGGCCAGTGTTACTTCTGAACCGTACTTCACCCTCTGCTGTGCATCTGATATCCCCTGCTCCTGCTGCGTTTCCTTTTCTCCTTCCAACTGAAATCCCCTTGTAAAAAAGAGGAAAACTTATTCATACTTGCTCCTGCACTGCCAGATGATAGATATTGTGTAATCTATATGCTGTGTGTACAGTGAAAGGAAATGTGCAAGGCCAAACAGCAGTTTTCAAAATAATATGCTTGCTTTGCAAGAACAGTTATATTCAGCTTAGATATTAATGACATATAGCTGTGGGCATTACTGTAAATGCATCCTGTTATAGAAAAAAAGGAAGTTGACTTTCTTGGCTTTCAGATGCAGAAATAAATAAATAAATAATATTCAGACAGATCAAGTGATGCAAAGATGACGTGGAGAGACTTTTGTGAAGTCTTCAGATACAGCAAGGACCAAAAAAGGGAATGAAATAACCATGGACTTTTTCATGACACAGACAGAAACCAGAAGAACAAGTCACAAGGACATTAAAAATAACATTGGTTGAAAAGAGTATATAAACTGGACAGTATGCTTCACTTAGTGGTGACGTCTTAGACTAAGTGTTCCTTAGTCTATTCATCTGTCTAACTGTGTTATAATAGAATTGAAATAGCTCTGAAAGAATTAACTGTTTGGCAAGAATTTGTTCTGAGGCAAATAAAGTATAACAGATACAGTAGTACGGAGTTTCTCTGGTCACTTTTGCACATTTTCTTCAGTGGTGAAATAAAGACCTCTGCTTGACATTTCTTCAGAAAAGAAAGAAATACATTTCTTCAGTGGCGAGCCTTGGCCAGTGACTGTGACCATATATCTGTTACCAGCAGTTAATATTAGAGGGATCCCTACTACTTACTACGTTAGTTCAATAGACTAACAATTCCAGTGCTTTAACAGAGAAACATTTCCAGTACTTCGTTGGTGGACACAGAGCACCGCCGTGGAAGCTGACCTGCATCGGACCATCTACAATTCATCTGTAGAGAAACACTGTCCTTTTCCAGATTGACTTCAGCCTGATCACCTGCTTGTCTTCTGCATAAATTATGGAACTTTCTTCACAGTTATAACATGGATGCAAGTACAGACAGTTAACTTTACAGTGCCCACATATTGTATATATAAATTTGCATGGTTCAACCTTCTGTGTTAGACATAAAATGTAAATCTGAAATGTTTAATGTTCAGACATTAGATAACAGCTGTGTTTGTAAATGTATAAATGCCTATAATCCACACACAAAATGTGCACCAATTCATAAAGACTGCTTTTTATGTGGAACTAACTTTCCTAACTTCTGTCTATCTTGTCACAGGAGTCTAGTATGTAAGCCATACCACAAGCTATATCCTATTCTGGTATATCCCATTCTGATAAACAATCTGTTTGATTCTAGCTTTGTTAGTTCTTCACATATACAACAGTTCATTGTACCTTCTGCAGTCACCTAAATCTCATACAGTACAAGCGTATGCAATTATTGTTAGTAATGTAATAGACTACATAGCACAAACAAAAGAAAGTTCTAACATAGTACAGTGTGCTATCAATATTAACCTTTTAAAGAAAAGGTTTTCACAGCTTTTCAAAATTTTCCTACAGACAGTAGTAAGGGACAATAATGCCATTTAGAGGAACAGACTCAGCATAGCTTTCAGACTTTACATAATGACATTTCTGGTTTAACGTAACAATCAGATAGAGCCCAACAACATTTACTAAGGGCACAAACTACAGAGGTTAATCTGACAAGACAGTTAGAAGAAGCCCAGCAAGGTTTACATTGGGCAGGGTTCAGCAGAAACAACAGTTATTTCTCCTACTGATATATATCAATAGTCTTGTTTATTACAGACTCTGTCTCAGTGGCAAGAAAAAAAAAAATTTGTTTCAGTATGTTGGCATTTAAGCAATGGTTGACATACACCGTGCGGTCCATTTCAAATAATATTTATTTAAATTTTTTTTCGCATTTACATATGCCAGTTTGGGTCAGAAAACGAAACGGGAATCATCAACAGTGTTGGCAAACCCCTAAAACATGCTCCAGTATGAGAGTTATGAACATTCATTCCCAAAATGATTTATAGGGAAAGTTTAGTATTGTCAAAATCAAAGCACATAAAAAATATACAGGAAAGGCTACAGTAAATGCTTTGGCTAATGGCAAATAGCAAAGCAAAGCGAGCAGCTAAAACAGGTGAGTGTCTAGACTCATGTAACTGTTTTACAGACAGTCTAACTAGCACGAAAGAAAAAACAAAATAATGTTTTGGTCAGGCAAAATGTTGTTAAAGCAATTCTGTCAGACAGTTAATGACATTCTGCAAAATGCATATGCAGCTTTAAAATCAGTTTCTGCCTGACAGACAGCTACAGACTCAGAGATTAAGCCAGAGTGCTAGACAGTTTTAAAAAAGTATGCAGTATTGTAGATGCACATAGGAAATGTACAAAAACAGCTTGTAGACTACGTGGTGAAAGGAAGGGGATGTAAACACAGGGGGAACACGAGCAGCTTCTGCTCCACCAGGGTTACAGACAACAAAGTTCATAAAAACAGGTGATATGTTTTACTTATGAGAAAATAGGTCACATTAAACAGAATTGTCCGTATTACAAAAGATGAAAGAAAAGTCAAATACAAAAAGGTATCTATGCAGATAATAGTGCTTCTTCAAACCCAAAAAATAGGTAAAAAATCAAGATAAAGAAAATACATTAAGGGACAATCAGTCACAAGAACAAACACAGAGGGATACATAAAAAATAAAGTATACCCTATAAAATATCAGATCATGGCAGGCAATAGGCATTAAAGCAATAAGTTAACAATATACAGGTTATCAGTTGGCAGCAAAGTACAGGGATCTTTTAAAGCAATGGAAGACAATGTTAGTATACAAAACTTATGTTAATTAATTAAACAATGGGGACAGTAAAAAACAAAAAAATACTTTGCTGGTTTAATAAGCCAGGACAGATTCAGAATAAACACACAAATAAGCTACAGCCATACAGACATACAGCTAAAGTTAATACAGATACAGTAAATACATTTACAGTAGTGCAAATAGTATATGCAAAACTAAACAATGCAATTATATGTTAGATATGCAAGTCCACATCTACGTCTGGAAATGGAGTAAAATTTAAGGCAGTTTGTGTCTTTCGGCTTTTCCCGGTTAGGGGTCGCCACAGCGGAACTCCGGTCCACTAACAATTGGCAGTAGAGTTTTACGTGCTGGCTTGCCGGGCCTAATGCATAACCTTCAATGAATGAACACCTGTTCACGCATGTCGCCACACAGAAGACGCTCTAACTGAGAATCGAACGGGCAACGTCTAACTGTGAGGCTACAACACTACCACAGCACCACCACCGCAGTTAGTAAAATTTAAGGCAGTACCTATGACAAATCCTAAATGACAAAAGGTTCTATAGTAATAAGAGGGTCAAACCTCGCACATTAAAAGTACAGTATGTCTCCAAAGGCAGCTTATGCATACAGCAAACAGGATCAGTATTGGTACAAAACAGTGACTGTAATGTCATATTTTCAAAAGAATGTATTACATAAAATATAACAGCAAGCAGTCTTATAAACAAACTAGTACAGCAAAAACATCATTAGTCAAACTGGTGTAACTGCCATCCGGATAATAATACACAGCAATACATACAGGTAGTAAAGTACAGTGTCATTACAAATACTATTTTTCAGCTAATAAATATCCAAGCAAAAGCAGCACACCGTGTTGGTTCATAAAAATCAGTGTAAGTTAATAACAGTCAAACAGTATCAGTACAGTAACAGGTCTGTTAACAGTCGTACAAAAGTTTAAATTTGTTTCTATAATAGCAATCTATGAACAAGACAAGGCAATCTAAAACAGTTGCAAAGAAAAAATGGGGAGAGATACTCAGATATAATAAATCATGAGAACAGGGACATCATGATTGGATACCTGATTTCAATATATTTTGGACATGCAAAATTTGTTTGCAAAGGCATGTGACAAGTCAAATTGTTGGGTTTTTAGCCACATTTCTTACAGAGGGAAAAATGCCATTACATGCAGTCCTTGTAGAGGTTACACATACAGGTTTTATGTTTTAAAAATCTTATAAAAGTAGAGTTGTAAAAACAATCAGCCATAAAAAAACATTTACACTTGATAAAAATAGAAAAAGGGATACTCTGTTTTCAAAAAAAACTATGGTCATGTAAAAAAAGCTTGAGTATAAAATAAAAACAGCATAGGAGTTAACACATAATACTTCTTTTAAGGAAGAGATGAAAGAAAAGAAATTCTGTTACACAGAGTATGCAGTTCCAATAATGAGAATTACTCACACATTACCAGAGGACATGGTAAAAAAAATCACAAGAAAAAGAGGGAGGTTCATAATAAAAAAAAAAAAAAAATAGGAAAAGATTTTAAAACAGCTGGACATAGGAAATGGTGTTATTTCAGGAGTTGAATTTCTGACTGGTATGGTGCCACTAAGGCAATATAGAAAGTTACGCAGTTAATAGCAAATGCAACTTATGGAGCTATCTCAGATATAACAGAAGATATGTTTTATTAAACTGTCAAACAAGTAACTGTTGTTAGCAATAAAGAAAGGCTATTAAGTACAGAGGATCACATTTTCCTGTAAATTGCTTTTTTTAAATATTCTTTTCCCAAAGCAATAATGAAATTATGCAATGCAAAAGAAATATGCTTGTTTCTAATACAAGGTTTTGCCTTGTAAAGCAAGGGTTAACTTGACAAGATTTTGAAATGCTTGTCTGTAACTGCAAGACTGACAACTTGCTTAAGGAAGCATGACTGCAGTTAAAAATAAATAAGTAATAACGGCTATGTGTCTATGGTGGGGTACTACAACTTCCGCATGAATTGCTCTTATCGTCATTATAAGATTTGTGTTAATAAAAGTATTAATTAATTAACAGCCGTTGATAGTGTAACACTCTTTAAAAAAATAGCATTGAATGCAAGGGATTCATATGTTGCAACAGACCAGGGGATTCAAAGTACTGTAGATCATATTCTGTTGTAAATTGTCTTACAATTTTCATGGGGCTTAAATAAAAAAAAGTGGGAATATATAGATATTGTGTAAATTAAAATGCTTTCCCCCAATATACTGTGTGTACAGTGAAAGGAAATGTGTGCAAGGCCAAACAACAGCTATCAAAATAATATGCTTGCTTTGCAAGAACAATTATATTCAGCTTAGATATTAATAACATATAGCTGTGTGCATTACTGTAAATGCATCCTGTTATAGAAAAAAAAGGAAGTTGACTTTCTTGACTTTCAGATGCAGAAATAAATAAAGGTACATATAAATGTGGAGCTTGTGGGCAATGTAAGTTTATAGCACATACCGACAAAGTGTATATTCCAGCGAGAAACAGATGGATTAATGCATCTAATTATTCCAACTGTAATAGTCAAAGATTAATTTATTTAAGTGTGTGCCAGATTTGTCACGGGTTTTACGTGGGCAAGACGGAAAGACATTTAAAAAGGAGGATTTATGAACATATTTATTAAATACAAAAGCAGAATTATAGTAACGCCCTATATCAACATACCCTGACATACCCACAAGCTACATTTATCTTTTTTGTACTTGAGACCCAAAGGAGAGATCAAAGAGGGGGTCCATGGGAGACCCGGTTAGAATACCGGGAAACTTTTTGGCAGGTGTTGCTGGAAGCTAACAGACAGCCTGGTATGAATGACCATATATCTATTCTACCATTATTGAAATTAAAGACTGCTAAACTATAATTTTATAATTTTATAATCCTATCATTATATGTTTAAATACACAATTTAAAAAAAACATTTTTTATAATATCAAGTTTTTTTGTTTGTTTTTTTTTAACAAAGGTTGGATAATTTCGATATGTAATGATATGTAATTTTACGTAACAAATTCATTTTATTTGTTATGGTAATAGCCCATATCAGGGTTTTGCCTTTAAAAGTTAAAGTAAATTAATTGATGGATGTGATTGGTTATGTAGTATTTAAATGGATTGTTTGTGGAACAACATTTTATCTGAAGAAGTTGGATATTTATTCTGACGAAAACGTTGTGATTTTATTTTTGATGTTAATATAATAAATTTCCTTATGGTTGCGGTCTCCTCGCTATCTGGTTTTGTTTTTTTGTGAGTTCCTTATCACCAGTAGAGTCTCCGGTGTTGTTTCCAGAAATAAATAAATAATATGCAGACAGGTCAAGTGATGCAAAGATGATATGGAGAGACTTTTGTGAAGTCTTCAGATACAGCGAGGACCAAAACGGGCATGAAATAACCATGGGCTTTTTCATGACACAGACAGAAACCAGAAGAACAAGTCACAAGGACATTAAAAATAACATTGGTTGAAAAGAGTATATAAACTGGACAGTATGTTTCACTTAGTGGTGACGTTTTAGACTAAGTGTGCCTTAGTCTATTCATCTGGTCTAGCTGTGTTATAATAGAATTGAAATAGCTCTGACAGAATTAACTGTTTGGCAAGAATTTGTCCTGAGACAAAGTATAACAGATTCAGTACTACGGAGTTTGTCTGGTCACTTTTGGACATTTTCTTCAGTGACATTTCTTCAAAAAAGAAATAAATACATTCTTCAGTGGATACATTTCTTCACTAGAACCATGTGTTGAACCCATTGGGCGCACCAAAGAATCATCTTTAGAGCTGAACTGCTCTGCAGAAAGAGCCACATTAGTTGCAACCTTCACAGAAGCTGAATCCAAGCCACTAACAGCTGAAGAACCCATCTCCAGCTGTAAAGGTGGAAGAGTAGTGTTAGACCCACTACCTGAATGTGCTGCTGGCTGAGCCTTCTTAATAACATTTTGTCTTGAATCTTTGCCTGGTCTAGAAGGAAGGGGAGCAAAATCACCATAAACATTGCCCCCTGCATATGCTACCAAGTCCCTATTGTTTTTTTTTTAGTTTTACATTGAACTATTATTAGTTCATTCTGTTCAACGTTTTTAATCAATTGCTCATACTCAAATCTTGAATCAGGACAATTAATAAGTAGTTCACCAATGGTAGTATCCATCTCTGTCAGAGAAACAAAGAATTCGGCCAAAACAGTACTGTTGTTTTTAATAAGAAACTTCAAAAACTCTTTACTAGCATTGTCAAAGAAAGTAGATAGCTCCTTAAAGAACGGACTGTCCATAGAGACTCCATTAGGTAATTTAAAAAAATGAAGACCCTTAAATACAATGCCAGCATTAATACCGTATTCAAAATATTTATTTTCTACATAAAGTGCATGATAATGCTTCAAACCTCTTTCCATTTTGTCCAACAGAGAGTTGGCATTATTCTTATCAGCAATGTTGTTGTTTGCCAAAACTATATCCCCTGCAAATGATCAAAGCTAACATTTAGAAACTTACTGGCTGTTCCGTTTGTTGAATTACCTTGACAAGGCTCCTGCCTTGAAAACAAAGCAGGATTCAGGGGAAAATTATTAGAAAAGTCAGTAACTTTGTAACTATCTCTAATTTTAGCTGACAAAACAGTCAAAGACCTTTGCATTTCACCTACTGACAAAAGAAGTTCATCAAGTGTTCTTTCTTTGCTGGTAGGTGTAGAATGTAGAATCAAGTCCAAATTGTTGTCCTCTAGTGCTCCAGCCATGTGTTGCTAACAGCAAAAACCAATAAAAAGAGTAAAGTAGCACAGAAGCAGGCCCAGGTGTCCACAGTACAAAAAAAAACCACAAAATCCACCAAGAAAAGCACTAGAGAAACTGAGAAAGTTATTTTTTAGTGTAGTTAAAATTTAATGTTCGCTATTCGTCCCAAAGACTTCATCAGAAATGATAAAATACACTTCCAAATCACTTTTAAACCATTCAAAAGACATTTGACCAATCAGATCTTCTCATTAACAAGTCAATTAAATACATAAAAACATTTAAAGGCATGCTGCAAAAAATGTACAAGTCAAAGTGTCCACACAGTTAACACAGTTTAAAACACAAGGGCATTCACCCCTGTATATTCACTTTAGTAATTTTCCTATTTTTTTAAGAAACATTTTATGCCACCATATCATTCAGACCAGGGGATAAATAAGAAGCAAGTTTAATCTGCCATTCTGCCTCCCTTTGTTCAACATAATTTCTAAAATCCCCTCCCCTAAGGTCACGCTTAACAACTTCTACTATAGAAAAAGTAAATTTCTTCCAGTTAGAACATGTCAAAGAATGCTTAAAAAGGGCATTATTGCTATTTTTTGTTTTTATAGCATACAAGTTCTCTAATACCCGTTTCCTTAGACTCCTGGTGGACATGCCAACATAAAAACATGGGCATGTTGAACACATCGCAAGATACACTATCCCTGTTATACTACAGCTCAATTTTCCAGGGATGGGTATAGTAAACTGTAGATATTCCAGGAACACAAAGGGACCCTCAGAAATAAATCTGCATGCCCTGCACCCTGAATATTTAAACATACCCCCAGTTTCACCAGAAGTAAGGCTTGGCCCAAAGTTATTATTTTCTAACACATTTTTAAAATTTAGCTTTTTCTTGTAAACAAAATGGGGGCCTTCTCCAAGAACTTTAGATAAATCTGCATTACCCATAACTACTTTCCAATTTTCACTAATAATCTGACGGATGTAATTACTGTCTTCATTCATATCCAAACAAAATCTGGGACCTTCTGCCCCTCTCTCTTTTATATGTGTGCCACTAGATGCTACATTCTGTGCTTTTTTATAAATGATTTGCAGATGATTTGTTCTTTATAGTTTATAAGGACAACTTTAATGTTAATGAGTTTGTGGAGCTTTTAAGTGCTAGTACAGCATTTTTAAATTCGTGGTGAGGGAAATAGGCAACAAGGTTTCCATTTTGGATGTTAACTTGACAATGGGCAATAATAAGAATGTGTTTTTGAGTAGTATTCATCGTAAGAGTACATTTTGTAACAGCTATGTCCATTTCAAGAGTTGCCACCCTTACTTTATGAGAAACAATATTCCTAGAGGACAGTTTATTCGAGCATCTCGAATGATAGTGGAAGACTCAGTTTTTTTTTTTTTTTTTTAAGGAAATTAACCTCATAAAAGAGTTGTTTCTAGAAAGAGGTTACCCTGGAGACCTACTTGAAAATATGTCTCAAGAGGTCATTCATAGGAGACAGGTTTTCCTCCTATTCTGCCAAGAGGTTTTATTAAAAAAGCTCAGAATGTAGCATCTAGTGGCACACATATAAGAGAGAGAGGGGCAGAAAGTCCCAGATTATGTTTGGATATGAATGTAGACAGTAATTACATTTGTCAGATTATTAGTGAAAATTGGAAAGTAGTTACAGGTAATGCAGATTTATCTAAAGTTCTTGGAGAAGGCCCCCATTTTGTTTACAAGAAAAAGCTAAATTTTAAAAATTTGTTAGAAAATAATAACTTTGGGCCAAGCCTTACTTCTGGTGAAAGTGGGGGTATGTTTAAATGTTCAGGGTGCAGGGCATGCAGATTTATTTCTGAGGGTCCCTTTGTGTTCCTGGAACATCTACAGTTTACTATACCCACCCCTGGAAAATTGAGCTGTAGTATAACAGGGATAGTGTATCTTGCGATGTGTTCAACATGCCCAAGTTTTTATGTTGGCATGACCACCAGGAGTCTAAGGAAACAGGTATTAGAGCACTTGTATGCTATAAAAACAAAAAATAGCAATAATGCCCTTTTTAAGCATTCTTTGACATGTTCTAATTGGAAAAAAATTACTTTTTCTATAGTAGAAGTTGTTAAATGTGACCTTAGGGGAGGGGATTTTAGAAATTATGTTGAATAAAGGGAGGCAGAATGGCAGATTAAACTTGCTTCTTATTTATCCCCTGGTCTGAATGATATGGTGAACATAAAATGTTTCTTAAAAAATAGGAAAATTACTAAAATGAATATACAGGGGAGAATGCCCTTGTGCTTTAAACTGTGTTAACTGTGTGGACACTTTGAATTGTACATTTTTTACAGCATGCCTTTAAATGTTTTTATGTATTTAATTGACTTGTTAATGAGATGATCTGATTGGCCAAATGTTTTTTGAAAGGTTTAAAAGTGATTTGTATTTTATCATTTCTGATGAAGTCTTTGGCATGAATAGCGAACATTAAATTTTAACTACGCTAAAAAATAACTTTCTCAGTTTCTGTGGTGCTTTTCTTGGTGAATTTTGGGGTTTGTTTGTACTGTGGACACATGGGCTTGCTTGTGTGCTGCTTTTCTCTTTTTAAATATCAAGATACATGCAAATGAAGCAGTACTGCAATAGTGTAGTGGTCAGAGCATTTGCCTTATGAGCAGTCATTCCCTGTTTGTTTCTCATTCCAGTAAATTCCATTTTCCATGACAAATCACTTTATGAACAATAGTTTCTGTTGTATAACCTGATAAATAACATATATTTGTGAAGTGGAGTACTGCATTAAATGCAGATGTGAGGTGTCATTGTAATAATGTTGTAAAATCCACAGATAAACACAAGTGCGCCATAAAGTATATGTACAAATGAATCAGGGATACAAATCAAAGGTATAATGTGTAATGAATGATAAATCCATAGAGTGTCCAAATCCACCACTATCCCAAGAACCATGTTACATTTCTGTCTAAATTAGTGCAGGGGTAAGCGGGAGTAAGCACTATTAAGCAGTAGTAAGCAGGAGTAAGCATATTTAAGCAGCAGTAATTGGATTTAAGCCTGTTTGCATGGTGGTAAGCAATGCACACACAGGTTAAGCAATACTGAACCTAACCCTCTGTAAGCATATTTAACCGGAAGTTAGCATTGCTTACTGTCGTGCAAACCCATGCAAACCTGCTTACAATTGCTTAAAAGTGCCTTAATCACTCTTTATCCAACAGCCGCTGTTCTGCCCAGCAACAAAATAAACAGCCCTTGCAGGTCTTGAATCCAGGACCCTGTACACTATAGTCACAGTAGTTAACCAGTAAGCCATCACAGCAGTACATAAGATTGAGGCATCACCAAACAGATCCTCACTATAAAACAAAATCAAACTTAACATGTGAAAGGAATCTATATACAGTATAATGTTGTATAACCTACTACATAACATAAATATGTGAACTGGAGTACTGCATTAAGTCCAGATGTGAGTGTGAGATGTCACTGTAATAAAGTGTTGAAATCCCCTAATAAACACAAGGATCCAATACAGTGTACGTACACATAAATCATGGATACCAAACACATATATAACATGTAATGAATAATAAATCAATGCCAAACAGAAAATAGTATACAAATTAAAAATTAAGCAATGTTAAGCATTGCACAGCCCTGCTTACTAGGTGTAAACAATGTGTAGGCTAGCTAAATCAGTTTGCCCATTGGTATACCCCTTTAAGCAATGCCAGCCTTAGGTCTGCATGTTTGCCCATAGCTTAGCATTTTCAAAACCGTCCAGTAATGGCAATGTGCAGGAAATCAGCCCTATTTAAACCCAACAGGTGGGAATACATCTCATAACTGGTTGCATCTTCCTCCTGTAGGCACTATGACTGGTGTGGGAGAAAGAGTGCACTTCTGGGTGCAGCGCTTGGGCATCCAGGAGTCCAACGTCATGGCAGGACTCCTTGTTAAATACCATGACAACAGACTGCTGCAGGGCCAGTACCAGGGTTCCCAATATAAAGCGGAAGTCTGGGACCGTCTTGCCCGTGACCTCACCAGTGCCACTGGCATACCTTGAACTGGTGAGCAGGTCAGGCATCACTATGCTGACCTGAAGTGGAGGAAGAGGGAGCTCTTGGATCAGTGGATCCAAGAGGCTAGGCAGATGGGTGATGTCCAGCCATGTGTAATTATCAGTCTACTACCTGTTTAATAATTGCCAGCTCATGTATATTATGGATAGGTATGGCTAAATATTCCTCATGTCTTTGACAGTGGCAGACGAGCGGGCTTTGAACCGGGAAGCCCATGCCTGTAGATTGCAGAGGTTGCTTTGTGAGACAGATTAGTAATACTCTTGCATGTATTGTCATAAGAAATAAATCTAAAAGTAGTAGAAAGTTAATTGCCAGTATAAAACCTGTATTGTGTATGTTATGTACTGAATACACAGACAATATAGCAGGAAAAGTCTCATATAGGCTGTATGTAAATAAAAGGTTAACAGTCTGGCAATAAAGGTCTAACTGCTGGACTGCTTGTGTTTACTCTGGTATCATATGGTAATGTAGTGTTGCAATCTCTTAATAGTACTGTTATATTAAGCACTATTACCCACACTGTGCTACATAAATAAAATGTGTAGGAATGTCTGTATACAACTGTTGTAATCACAAGAGGTCATATTGTACAACTGAGAAAGACTTGGACAGAAAACAGTGAAAAGATAGACAACATAATCCAAACAGCACACTCAACTGAGAAATAAACTGTTGTATTTTTAGCACACACAGCCATGGATCGGATCCTGGGAGTGGTAGTAAGATGTATGCAAAATCATACCCCACAACTGTACAGATTTGTACAGAATGCCCAGTTAATTGGCCCATATCTGCTGCCTGTCACCCTATCCCCCTTGCAAATCAGTTGGATGATCCCAGAAGTTTAGGCAGCAAATAATGACATACAACTGATTGTCAGACATCATAACTGACAGAAATATATCCATAAGAACAAACCTGTCACTCTAGCAACTCACCAAAATGTTATGAGAGTAATAAGCAAAGTATGTCCCATCTCCACCCCCATATTGTGAAGCTATGACCAGAGTGTGTGCCGTAACAGAGACGTATGTGCATAATAATAATGTGGAATCTGGTAATATGTGTGGCAACATTCGGGTGGTGCTAACAAACATTCTCCCCACAGGTCTGTCAGATACGAAAACTGTGCCTAGAAATAAAAGATTGAAATCTTGGACTGGTACTGTTTACTCTGGTATTGTATGGCATTGCTAGTGTTGCAGTTTCTCTGAATAATAAAGTATTACTCATCACTGTCATCCACACTGTGCTACATAATAAAACTGTCTAGGAAACCCTGTATAAGAGTACTGTAATTACAAGGTCAGACTGTAAAACCATGGGAGACTTATAGACATAGAGATACACAGCAATATCTATATAGCACACTCAACTGTGATGTACACTGTTTAATTTTTAGCAGACACAGCCATGGTTCGAATACTGGGAGTGGTAGTAGGCTGTATGTAAAATCATTCCCCTCAACTGTGCAGATTTGTCCAGAATGTCCAGTTAATTGGCCCTTATCTGCTGGCTGTTACCCTGTCCCCCTGGCATATCAGCGTGCTAATCTCCGACATGTAGGCAGCATTTAATGTCATATAACTGACTGTCAGGCCTGTAAATATTTGGAAAATGTCTATGAAAACAAACCTGTCATTGTACAACTCACCAAAAGTTTATGAGGTCAATAGTCAAAATATGTCCCGGTTTCACCTGCATGTTGTCAAGACATGCCCAGAGTGTGTGCAATAATAGATGGAGAGGTATGTGCATAACATCAACCTGGAATCTGGGAATATGCATAGAAACAGTCAGGTAGTGTTAACAAACAATACCTCCACAGGTATACCAGATAAGAGGTGTATACTGCAGGTAAAACTCAGTTCATGCATATAGTTGTCTACATCCATACCACTGTCCAAACTAAGGCCATAGGGTAGTGTAATAATACCTGTAAGGTACAGATCACAGCACTGACTAGAAAAGTAATGAGAACTACAGGGATATACAAGTTGTTCATTGACATCTTTCTCCCCCCACCACCATATCTGCAACAATAAACTAAATACACAACTCAATCGGTATGTGCATTATTAAATTTACTGTTGGGACATATGTCCTATTATTTGATAAATACTGAAATTTGTTCTATGCATGTGCCATGCTGAAATACTCCCACATGGGGGGCATGCTGCCATCAATGTACCTGCATGCTGTTGTAATGGCTACTGTGGTTCCATATATTCATGTGTTCTGTTTGCTATGCAACTGTTCCATATCTGGTGTTTCAGGTTAATGGGAATATCTATACATGCTGTTATACCTAATCCTGGAATGTGTTGACTATTACTATCCCACATATGTTGTAAAACTGAAACACCATAGCACGTTTGGGAAGGCCGGTTCCAACGGACCCACCTCTCCAACCTCATCTGGCCATGGCACTGGGAACCAGCACATGTGGGGCCCACCCCGGGACCTCCTCGTCCTCTGGTCCTGCACCACTTTGAGTGGAACTGCCTCAGGGGATGGGGCTTGCCCCCCTGGGGAGTGGGTGCAGACAGGATACTGTCACCTATCGACAGTTCCGGGATCTGGTGCGTAGTGAGCTCTGCAGGGAGTTTGGAGATCTGCTACGCCAGCTTGAGGGCCACTTAGCACAACTAGAGGGTCAGCCTTCCCCTCCTACTCAGCCCCCAACACAGCCACCTTTGAGACCATGAAGGTGCAGTGGTGACTGTCCATGGGTGGGGACCTCAGTCTCACTGTTTCCACTAGAGGGCTCATGGGCTTCCAACTTCCAAACACCCCCCTCCATCCAAGGTGTTTACCCCCCACATGTGTCATATACCACCCCTGTATGCTGTGTTGTCTGTTATCCTACCCAACCTACCTCCCCAAATATACTCAACATCCAACTCTCACCTTAAACAAAAAAGGGCGATCTGTTCCCAAAAAAATCTTGCCCCATACATAGCTGTCCATTTCACACCTGTCCACTGGACACATGTAATCTGGTCTAATTGGCCTCACAACATATTGTTGTTGTGCTCATCCTTCTCTCAGAGGTATCAGTGTCCAAATCTACCTCCAAATCAGTGTATATGCACAACTGTTGCTGTAAAAGAAATGGGAAGCCATGGACCTTCCCTACACCCACCCTGTACATCCCTAGCTATTTTCCCTACTTTCTTTCCCTCTTTGTGCCACTTTTTTCACCACTTTCCTATCAACCCTTTTCATTTCTTTTAAAGAAATTAGCGCTGGGCTAAGCGGGAGTAAGCACTTTTAAGCAGCAGTAAGTGGGTTTAAGCTTGTTTCCGCAGGGGTAAGCAATGCCTACACAGGTTAAGCAATTTAGAAGCTAACTCAGTATAAGACACTGTAATCAGAAGTTAGCAGTGCTTGCCTTCAGGCAAACCCGCACAAACCCGCTTACAAGTGCTTAAAAGTGCCTTAATCACTCTGTATCCAACGGCCCTTGTTCTGCCCATCAACAACATAAACAGCCTTTGCAAGGCTCGAACCCAGGACCCTGCACACCATAGCCAAAGTGATTTACCACTAAGCCATGTCAGATATACATAACCCTGATGTTTTCACAAACATATCATCCAGCACAGTCATTCAACAGTACAGGAAATGTATTTATACATGTAGATGTATGTGTGTGTGTGTGTGTGTGTGTGTGTGTGTGTGTGTGTGTGTGTGTGTGTGTGTGTGTGTGTGTGTGTGTGTGTATATATGTGTTCTGTTTGCTATGCAACTGTTCCATATCTGGTGTTTCAGGTTAATGGGAATATCTATGCATGCTGTTATACCTAATCCTGGAATGTGTTGAATATTACTAACCCACATATGTTGTAAAACTGAAACACCATAGCACGTTTGGGAAGGCCGGTCCCAACGGACCCACCTCTCCAACCTCATCTGGCCATGGCACTGGGCACCAGCACATGTGGGGCCCACCCCGGGACCTTCTTGTCCTCTGGTCGTGCACCACTTTGAGTGGAACTGCCTCAGGGGATGGGGCTTGCCCCCCTGGGGAACGGGTGCAGACAGGATACTGTCACCCATCGACAGGTCCGGGATCTGGTGCGTAGATATATATCTATAGATATAAAAGAGAACATAACAAATACATATATAACCAAATGCACCATTAATGGGGGTGATGGAGCCCAAGCTAAATACCTCTTGCAAGTATTGATATCACCCCTCCCCCACAGCCAAACAGATCTGCCCTCCAACACAGTACGAACTGTTGCAAGTCCCATACCCTGGCCCCTACACAACATGGCCACAAGATGTTAACAGTAATCCATTCCACCTGTATGATGTCAGGATGGTATCAATAACATATCATGCAGTACAGTCTGGCTACCATAGGGAATGTACAATGTGGAAGCAAAAAACATTCCAAAGATACATATACACACACACTTATATACAGGTATATATATATATATATATATATATATATATATATATATATATATATATATATATATATATATATATACATATACACATATAGATATATATATATGTAACTACACATACACACACATAGATATGTATAGGAAGATACATATTTAGAGGGTGCACAGCATATTGAACACCCAGTATTCCTACAGTTGCCACCTTTTCAAATGGACAGTGTATGATTCACTCATACAAAAGACAATTGTTGCATGAAACATATACCTACAGAGAAGTCAAATGATATGATACCACACACAGGTTTGCTTACATAAGAAATGTTTATTTGTGTACTATTACAGTTGTATATGCCATGTCATATAGCTGTTAAGACTTTGAAATACATACTAACTGAGTAATGCTCCTCTCAAGCAGATCATTTTATACAGTAATCCAAAAGCATAACATATGTTGCTGCCCAGGCCAAGCCTTTCAAGTAGTACAACAGTAAAGAAAGACTGGGCCAGAGGATAACAATCAATCAACAGTAAGTAATGCAGATGTATAGTTCAGAAGCCTCAAATTACACTCTGTACTCAACCCCTAGGGGGAAAAGAATTAAGCTGCCACAATGAGGATGTATCTGTTAGATAACAATGCTTAACTGAAAACATCACAATCTCACTGACAAACAGAACAGTCTGTATGACAGTAAGCACTAGGCCACCAATGTTCTCAAGGTGAAATGTATGGTAATGTACAGCCATATACCTTAAGGTGGCTTACTACCAATATCCCCTCACATGTTGTAACAGCCTAGGTTATATATGGTGCATACCCCCCCCCCCATAGACTGACTTACAGGGGCATATAACACTGTTACATACACTGACCTCTGGACTGCAGAAGGGCACACAAGTTTTGTGCAGCTGAAGCCCACATATATATGGACCCTACCCCACAATATGTGTGGGGGCCACAACAGCACTGGAATGAGGGCAGGAATGGCAGCACGACATAATCACAGGCCACTACATAACCTCTTACTGCATGTCATATGGACAAAGCCTGGTATATAGGTGGAGGACAGAGGACAGACAACAGGCCCATATGTGAAATAGTGTTGTTATACACTGAGAAAGTTGCTTGTGTTACAGGATAGTCTGCAACATACCCTTAGTCAGGAATATGAAGTCAGAAACACAAATGGATGTAGCCATATACCTACAGCACTCAACACACACAATGCCAGTGATATATCTGACACAAGACCTGTGTGGTGGACAGACAAAACATAACAGGCACACCTCTGGCCATCATGTGGATAGGCCCACAGTTGAGAGCTATGCAGGCAGACTGCATTCCATGTTAAACTAATATGTACACAAAAACCCTGTAACACTGCTGCTATACAATGCATATAACAACACTACTCACACTGTCTGTAGATCTGGAGCCTTATACAAATACGTAGCTGGCCTGAGTCTGCAAGTCCTCTTGTAAGAGGTATTGCTACTTGATGTCTGTAACACTGCTGCCCACACACAGGAAGGATGTCCTCCATACAGGAAAGGTGAAGGGACCACGCCCACATGATGTAGGGATTTATAGTCGTGGGTTGCCATGACAGTGGTAATTGGAAGTACTACACAGCAAGGGGAGGACACTGATTGGTGCAGAGGCCATCACTTGATCATATGCATCACCTACAAAACCCATGTTGCAATCTATTCAAAGCAGCTCAATCCATTTACTGGAGAGAGAGAGAATGACAGCCAAAAAAAAAAAAAACACAACAAAAAAAAAAAAACACATCCATCCAGCAAACTATCCAGAAGAGACATCATTCCCACAACAGGTATGTGAAGTCTATATACATGTAATTGAATATAGTACCTGGTCCATAATAATGGGATAGATGATGTGGAATGATTTATATGTGCCATCAGGTGTTGTAATGATGTCCAGCTGAACTGGAATGGACAATAGTATCTGTTCCTGTGGGCAGTGGGCCATACCTGTCAACTGTGCAGATCAGCACTAACTGATAAGATGTAAGCCATAATAGTATGTTTTGTGCAATGCAAAGCATGTATATTAGCGTGGCCAATAGCTGGTGGTTGAAGTAATGGCGTTATGATGGACACGTGGGTTCCAGAGTCCAACACTTGCAGGACAGTCATGTTAACATGTAACATAGAATGCAGAAATGCCATGGGTGTGTAATAGGCTTACCTGCAATCTGTCTCTATATATACCTACCTAATGTTAGGCTGTCTCCACATATGGCACCTGTCCGTGTTGTAGCAAGGCAGAACAGTGCAACTGTGCAGGAAGGAGAGTTAGAGAGTGTGGACCTGATGTCTGAATGCACCCTATAATATATATATATATATATATATATATATATATATATATATATATATATACATATACAACTCATATATCTATACACACACACACACACATATATATATATATATATATATATATATATATATATATATATACACACAAACACACACATATATGTGTATAAATACATGTCCCCTACTTTAGCATGCAAGTGCTGCATGCTATGTGTGAGGGAACATCACACATATCAATACACACATATATATACAGCAGTAAGTGTGTGCAAAATGGATGGTTATGTCAGGTGTGAACCCTATGTTGGGAACACATTGCCCTTGTTTGTGAAGGTAGAATTGGGAATGTGGGGAAGGATAGCAGGTATATTTGTGGAGGTGGGTTGGGATGGAAGCTAGCGAAGACAGCCTACAGCGCTCTATATGACACATGTGGTGGGTAAACACCATGGATGGGGAGTGTCATCTGCGATGTGGAAGCCCCATGAGCCCCCATGTGGAAACAATGGGAACAAGGCCCCCACCCATGGCCACTCACAACATCAGCTTCATGGCCCTGAAGGTGCCTAGGCTGGAGGCTGAGCAGGTGGAGCATGCGGACCCTGTGAGTATGTACTGAGGGCCTCAAGGTGCTGTAGCACATCCCCCAAGTCTCTGTGGAGCTCCCTATGCACCAGACCCTGGACATGCCCTTGGGTGACAGGATCATGTCTGTGTGTGCTCCTGGGGGGGACACCATCCCCTGAGGTGGTTCCACCTGAAGGTAGTGCAGGGCCAGTAGATGAGGAGGCCCCAGGGCGGGTCCTAAATGTGATGTGGCCTGGTAACATGGCCAGATGAGGTGGGGGAGGTGGTTTTGCTGGCAACTGTTCCCTAAACATGCTATTGTGTCACTGTTATAGAACATATGTGGGTAGTAATAGTCCACACATTCCCGGATCATGTCCAACAGCATGCATAGATATCCCCAATAACACAAAACAACAGGTGTGCAGCAATCACATAGCAAACAGACCACTTGCATATATGGAACCATAGTGGCCCTTACAATGGCATGCAGGTGACATTGTCCATAACAGGCCAGCAATGATAGTGTCCCCACATGGAACATGGCTACAAACACATAGCACAAAGTGTTGTACAATACAATATATGTCCCAATGGTAGGTATTCTGTAGACATACCTATTGAGTTGTGTGATCAGATTGTTGTTGCAGATATTGTGGGGGGAAACAGAGATGTGTATTAAAAACTATGATAACCTTGCTGTATGAGGTGCTCAGACCAGTTTCCATCTTTATGTCTTTCAGGCAAGATGTCCCATGAGAGGCTTCACATTTATACAGCAGAGGAGAATGAGGTCATCATCACAAACCTGGTGTAGCACTACCAGATGTTGTTTGGCCAAACAGCCCATGAGCAGCAGGAATGGACCCCCCCTTTGGAACAATCTTGTCCACAGGGTAAATTATGTCAGTCTGCATAACCGCAGTTAAGAGCAGGTCCGGCATCGTTGCACAGACCTACTTCACAATGCCCATCGGCATGCTGCTGCAGTCAGGGGGGATCAGCTCCCAACAGGGAGGGGTCATGCCATCCAGTCCCCCCGACACGTATTGAGGAGCTCCTTGCCAGCCTCAGAGCACCTGTCCTCCCGCGCACACAACACCTGGCAGAGAGCATAGTGGAGGTGGGTGCTACCCACACAATGGCAGAGGAGCATGCAGGTAAGGCCACAGGGCACATCAGTAGACCACTGTTGCATCTTCATCTGCATCTGTACAGTTAGATCATGCATATGTGAGATGATATATATATATATATATATATATATATATATATATATATATATAGTCTGTTGCTGTGTACTAATAAAAAAATGTGCATACTCTGTAGTATTGTGAGCTTGTAGTGCTGATGTACTGTAATGCAGCACCCACCCTGTACCAATGCCACAGCAGTGGCTACTGACATCACATCTCTCATACACTTATGTAGGTCCCTCTGGTATACCTTCAAGGCAGCAGCCTGTAGCTGGTGAGTATGATGTTTGTTCAGGATTGCCAATACACCGGTCATGTTATGGCTATGGAATATTCCATGCGCACATTTAACACACCTACTTATAATGTATGCAGTACATGTTCACGTATTGTTGCTGTTAACTGCACTGCATCACAGTGGTCAACATGATGGTGTATCTGAAGGGTATGTCAGACTCCTGCATTATAACTAACATCCTGTATTTGCAAAATGTGTGCACAGAGATGAACATAATGGTGGGACAAATGGCCTACAGTAGGGACATGTGTGAAACATCACCCTTATACAGTTCATAGTTCATAGTTTAGTACTAAGCTAACTGCCCTTGCAAGCCATTTTAAGCTTAGCCAATTATCCCTTGTGAGACTTGAACCCTGCACCTTGTGTTTGTAAGGCAAACACCTTAGCCATTAAGCCACCCTCCCACCCCAATGCTACAACAGTGTATATACCAGTATTGCAATGGCAACTGTTACAGATCTACACTATGGCATATCACAATACTGCAGTCCACAACCCTTACAACCTGCAAATGTGGTCCTAACATGAGCAATGAATGTGTAATATGGAATTGTATGTTAGGACAGTAAGTATGGGGAATACATACCTTCACAAACACTGGAAGCATATGTGTGCACACACTCCAGATAAAATATAGTGGAAGCAGCTATTGAGGTACTGATCACATGCATTTGTCATGGAAATGCACCTTCCAGCAAGTACATGTCCCCAATGTCACACCAAGAAATGGTCTGTTGTCCAAGACGTTTGGCCATCAAATGTGCCCACTTACCTGCAACAGAGGCAGCCGTGGTTTGCACACATCTTACATGCCATGGTGTGGGCCCCATACCCAACAGGTAGCACCCAGGAGTTGGACATGTAGCCATACCACACCATTGCATATACCATGGCAAACAGTACAGACAGTCATGTATGTGGTGAGGATGTATGGGACAGGAATAATGTAGGAAATGAACAGATGGCTATCCAAGACAGATGATGTCACATGTAGCAAACCAGTCATGCAGGCTGCCTAGTAACATGCCACAACACTGAGGGGGTTGCAGGAAAGACTAGCAAGTACTAGATGTGCAGTACCCATGTCAGCAATTGTCTGGACTCTGCAAACGTGTGGCCCATGGGTTAGGGTAATCAGATGTGACAGTTGTACCACAGCACAGGAAACATCAGCCAGGTCTCTCTACAGGTAGTGTATGCATAACATAAGATGTCCCCAAAAGGCATGCGTTGCAATGTGTACTGGTGTACCAAGACCACGTTGGAAACCTACAGACAGTATCACGTAAGATACATGTGCTGCACAACCAATACCTCACCCCACCTCAGGCCCACCATCTCCATCTGTACCATGCCGGTGCCAGTGTACACCTGTATGTTTGCCATTCATTAGCTGGGATGAGGCTGTTACACGTATTTAGTGTTTGGGACACTGCAAACCGACACACATGTAGGCCATAGTTGTCAAGCATCTGAAAAAAGGCTGAAAGTGGGGAGGGGGTGTCATCATGACACAACAGTGCACTGCAGCAGGGATCCAAAGGATGCTATGAATGGCTGTATCTGCACAGAGTCAGGGCCAGGAACTGTGGCAGACATAACACTGACTCCATAGCAATAATGACAGCAGTGTGTGAACTCCAAGGGATGTGCACATGGGTTGACCTTGCAATCATGCAGAGTTGGGGGACATGTGTAGGGTAGACTGACCATATACTGGCAAATGCAGATGGCCCATGCTAGTATACCCCGGCCAGGAATAGTGACTGCTGTAGTACGCATAACAGTAGGTGCAACAAACTATCATGATAAGGGCGTGCACTCACAAAGTGTATGCATCTCAATCAGCATCAGCACAGCTAACACATTTGTTTGACACTGCATTTGATTGGACAGGACATATGTCACATATCAGGCTCATGTAATGTTAACACATGCAGTAATGTGGTCCCATGGCATATCAAGAAAGAGGGAATCATATCAATAAGGGTGTGCACACTCCCTATAGTCATGGTAAGGTTTGACAGTTGTCAGTGTAATTGTATCGTATTGGTCATACATGCACCGCTGATGATGACATATGTAAATCAGACATCAAGCATTCACGAATGACATCTGTCCACATATCATCCAGGTATGTGACGGACAAACACATAGGGGCTGTGAGCAGCAGAGCAGACATAACTGACACAGTAATACACCCTCAGCAATGGTGTGTACACCTGTGAAGTATGGTGCACAGTACATGGCAGGGTGCTGAACAGGTGCACAGCTATACTGTGTACATGGGTCCATTGTTTTCCAGGGGAAGGGGCATCACCTACTAACACAGCCCATGCATCACACACATGTATACTGTTGCTAGCATGGCTTGACTAGCTGCACTGCATGCTGCTGTGTACCATATGTTATGCATGTTGATAGATGGGTAATGGGAGGTCTGTGTGTAATATCTTCGTGCAACCTCACCTGTAAGTGTGTGTGTGTGTGTGTGTGTGTGTGTGTGTGTATGTGTGTGTGTGTGTGTGTGTGTGTGGGGGGGGGTTATTTTGTCTGTAAGTGCCATCTGGTGGAGTGGTGGGGGGTTGATGCATGTAGGACGTGTGTGCGTGTGTGTGTGTGTGTGTGTGTGTGTGTGTGTGTGTGTGTGTGTGTGTGTGTGTGTGTGTGTGTGTGTGTGTGTGTCCATGTATGCACATGTGTGATTGTGGGGGTTGTTCATATACATCTCAACTTGCCTTTGGAATCGTGCAGTACATGGACATGGACTGACACATGAGATACCAGGGATACTTGTCTGATATGTAATCTCAGGACATCTGATAGTATAATAAGGTCTGTAGCATGGAACATGCATTGGGAGGGTAACTAGACACCAGGTATACTGTTAAAATTGCAATCAGCAGAAAGGTGAAAGAATACCCATGTATGCAGCACTACAGATGCATTGGGGAATTACTAGACAACACCAATGAGTGTATCCAAATATTACTGTTGCCCACATAATAAGTTAACAGAGCAACAGATCTTGCACCTACTGATTAATAGTTATGTATGACACTCCAGTGCGTGACATTATTGAGTTACTGTAGTAGCCCCTAACATATGGGGGCCATGCTCACGATGTCTGGACAAACCCATGGTGAACACTGGATGACAGTAGTGAGTCCTTGTAAAATCAACTCCAATCAAGTCAAAGAGGAAATGTAGTAACAGGTCATGTTTTGTGATCACTTGTCTAGGCAATTAGAAGAATGATACATTAATGATTGGTATTAATGAGTGTAAGTTTCCAAGTGTGATGCAGGATGAGGAACTTAAGTGAATACACTTGGGACAGTCTGTAAATGCAGGGACAGGTAGGTATTATGGTGGAATGTCAGGGTGTGTGTGTGTGTGTGTGTGTGTGTGTGTGTGTGTGTGTGTGTGTGTGTGTGTGTGTGTGTGTGTGTGGGTGTGTGTGTGTGTGAGTGTGTGTACTGTTAAGCAATGACATACAGGTCTTAAAGTGTGTTTCTTGTTTTCCCCTCACAGTGGCGAGGTGGGTCAGGGTCTCTCCTGCATGCAATCTGATGTTGTTGTCCATACAGACACTGAAAATGATGATAGGTGTCTTGAGACACAGGTGGGGTTGTCTGAGGCCAAAAACTGCACCATCATTTGACATCCCCCTGTTATCCACCCCATCCCCACACACAGTCACAGTGCCTATAGATATCCCATCACCAGTGGCCATAGCAGAGGAACAGTTGGCCATTGGTGGCAGTGCACAGGATAGTGTGGTATCTATGGCTGCTGTGTCTGGACACAGCAGCCATAGCCGGATGTCCAGCAGGGTACCACATAGGCAGATGTACAGGGGTGCTCATGGGAGGGCCGCTGGTCATCGTCCCCTGGCAGAAGTGCCACATCTGGTACCACCAGACGCATGTTTCAGGCTGTCATGGAGGCGCAGGCACATATGGAACGGTACACCAGATAGGGTCTGAGGCTGCAGAGGGCTGCTTTTTCAGCTGTAAGTGACAACATCCGTGATCTTGCAGGTGCTCTCTGTTATTATACAGAGGTCATGGATAGACAGTGGGGTTAGATGGTGGGCCTCCTCAACTGTGGATTGCCCATGCTAGAATATGTGGTGGGAGTGGTGTGATGGCCACATGCTCGTAGGCCAGCAACACCAACATCTGGAGGTCAATGTGGACATGCAAGGACACCAAGCCGCTCTTGTAGTGGCAGTACCAGCCCCAGCACTGCAGAGGGAGTGCTGTCCATACCACACCACAGCAGACCACATACAGATGGCCCTGGCCAGTCCCAGGAGGGATCTAGTTCCAGCGGACATATATCATCATCAGGGAAGAGTAGCATATCGAGGCTTGTACCTGGATGTGCCTATGGAACCCCTGGCAGGCACAGTTCTCATGTCTGTGGTTGGAGGCAGTGAACTGCACACCCTGCCAGGTATGGTCTGCAGCTGTCCAACAAACAGCTGTATAGGGCAGCCACATGGCAGAACTGTGTGCATGCATACTCACACACAGTACAAACACACCTAGGACAACCCCATACCTACACACACCACATCACCACGGCCATATCAGTAATTAAAATCCCTCACTCACACACATGGTGTCAAATGTATGGCCCAGCCTACATCTCTGGCAAACCAACAACACACCCTGTGCATATGATGATACCTGTGCCACATCCCTGTCATTCATAACATTGATGCAGGGACAGGCTAATATGGTTCTGACAAGTGGAGTACCTCAGGGTTCATTCCTGGGACCACTCTTGTTTGGCATCTATGTCTCTGAAGTACAGGCCAACACTAAGGGACTCTGGCTAACAAAGTTTGCAGATGACTGCAAACTGGGAGCCATTATTGAATCCCCAAATGATGTGGACATTCTACAAAAGGGCCTTACAGAAGCAGATGCCTGGTGCCAGAGCCATGGGCTCAAGCTTAATGCCAAGAAATGTATAGTTATCCCCTTTGGAAAAAAAACATGTACCCATGAATTACCACATAGGTGGCAGTACATTAAACATCAAAAGTGTGATGAGAAACTTAGGAGCACAGGTGGATAATGGTCTCACCTTCGATAACCATATTGCCAGAACAGTCAGGAAATCCTTCTATGTGGCACACCTCATCACTAAGGGCTTTTCATCCAGAAAAAAGGAGGTCATTGTCCCACTGTACTCATCTCTCATTAGACCCATTATAGAGTATAATGCCCCATTTGGTATGTACCTCACAAGACATCTGCAACAGCTGGAAAGGCTGCAGAAATACCTCACTAAAAGAATCACAGGCCTAAAGCAGATGCCATATGCTGACCATCTAAAAAAACTCCAGCTATACTCTGTGGCATATCGACTCAGAGGTGATCTCTGCTTAACATACAAGGCCATGTCAAACCCAGAGCTGCTGGACATGCTCCACTTAAAGAAATCCCAATCCTTCAGAGACATATGCTCCAGGGATCTAAACCTTGTCATCACAATGAACAAAACATGTTGGAGGGATAGGTTCCTGACCCAGAGACTCCCCATACCCTGGAATAGACTGCCCATACATGTCAAGCAGAGAGCCTCCTTGGCCCTCTTCAAAAGGAACCTTGATGATTGGATGGGAGATAGAAAATTCACCCTGGGGATCATGTCAGTCGCCCTGCTAGATAGGGGTCCAGGGAAGTAAATAGTGTGGGAAGAAATATCCAGGGAATTGTTATGGCTAGGCTTGTATAGGCCCTAGGGCCGATAGCCTAGTACCAACCTATGAACCTATGATGCACACGGTGACTGTACTACAGTGTACCAATGTACTGCTGTGTAACATGTTGCCAGCAGTAACATTTAATGCTTACATGTCAGGTAGTGTAGCTGTCCAGCCATTATGCATTATAGCTGTTAGTAACACTGAGTGATTGTTGTCCCCATAATGTTATCCATTTGTGTTGTAGGTGTCCATGTGTCAGCAGGAGGATGGTCTGCTGCATATCCCACAAGGGGTATGGCACTGTCGTGACACCTTGGCAGTGCCATAACCTGGGTACAGGTGAATACATGTCACAGGTCTGTATAACAGTTACTGCCTGCACCACATGGCTGATAGGTCTGGGGGTGGTGTATACAGGTGAGTGTATGGTGGCCGCTGTTAGCAGCCCTTCTACAGTGGACAATGGTAGCTGTACTGGGTGGTACACACCACATGTTTGTGTACAATGCACACAGAGGCTTAGGTGTTGATGCACTACACAGAGAATAATGTATACACGGATGTATGTACCTGTGCAAGGAACCCATTATAGCCTTTGTAATTCCACCAAGCCAGACTACGCAGAACAACACATTGTAGAATAAGCAGTCCACTAGTTTAATGACATGGACGATGGTACCGGCAGGGTATATGTCCCCTTCCCCAATGTACTGCAATCCTCAACATGGTAAACTTATGTGTGCTGGTGTGGATGGCACATGCCTACCCTTTGGAGGGTGAGAGGTGCTGTAGAACCACAGATAGTGTGATAGACAAATACCTAACCTGTTAACATGAACTGTACAGTATTAGGGCCAGCTACATGGAGGGATACACTCAACAGTAACCGCAATGATGTTGGCTGTGTCCACAACTGCCACATCCTGCTATATATATATACCAACCCCAGTATTGCTGCACACCTTTACAGTGGGGAAGGGGCCATTTACACAGCTAACAGTAGTTGTGATGGAATGTATGTCCACAGGATGGTACCTGTAACATGTTAGCATATGCCATGCAGTTCCTGGACAGATGACCCCCTGGGACATGTATATTCTGCAACCTGAAGTAGATCCCTCCA